>NW_004567116.1:49780342-49796088 GCF_000260355.1 Condylura cristata | reverse complement strand
TGCTTTAACCCGCTGCGCCACCAGGGAGGGCCTCCCCTTACATTTTAAGTGTTAAAATAAAATTTAAATTTAGTTTTTTCTTGTGAGTATGAACTTATTAATTACTTCTATCCCTGTCTCAATCTAGAAGATTAGAATGCTTTTTTGATTTAGTCTATTTTTGCTTAGTAGTATAATTGTTTTCTTCATTTTTAAGATTAGGTTTATTGGAGTAGAATTTACATACAGAAAACTTTATGAATTTTAACAACTGTTTATGATATATAACCATCACCACAATCAAGATGCACAATATTTTCACCCCTAAAAGCGTCCTTTAAGACCTTTGATAATCAATCCCTTTTCTCTATACTCAGTCCCTATCCTCCCCTCCCACATCTGATTTTTCAGTGTGCTACAAAGGATAACCTTTTGGGTCTGTCTGTCCTCTTTTATTTATAGATGTGTTTGAGATTCATCCATGTTGTTGTATGTGCATGTTACATATTGCATGTGTCAGTAGTTTGTTCTATTTTGATATTGAAGAGCATTTCATTATAGTATAATTATTTAAATGCAAAATTTTTAGTTTTAACATATTTTATGATCAATATTTACATTTTATTAGTATTACAATTTTTTTTCTTTTTTGGTGGAAGGTATCCCTTAATAGTTTTTTATAGGCAATTTGGTTTTGTTTTTTGTATGTTGCAAAATGTTTCCATTTCACTCCCTTGGAAGTGATAAATTTCTAAGGGAAGCAATTATTTGGAAGTTGGATAATATGACTCTCCTTTTTCCCCAATCTTCTTTATATAAAATAATTTATATATTTATTGTTCCCTTTAGGGTAATCTTTCTTTTCCTTCATAATTTTTGATATTTTATTTTTATCCTTGACTTTTGTTTTTGTTTCTATGACTAGAAGTAGATGTATTGTTGTTGATTCTACTTGATATTCAGTGTTTTATTATATGAAAATTAATTTCCCTTATTTGTGTATCATTCTTCCATAATTTACATATGTTTGCTATATATTTCTTTCTTTTACTATCTGTTTTAATTTTCTCATTCCCTCCATGGTAATCTCTCCAATTCTAACATTTTTGTGGTAGTTTCCAGCAAATGATTCATGGACCAGACTTAAACAAGATCCTAAAATGCTACGTAGATCAGTTTTCCTATGAAAAATTATAGAAAGCTCACATTAAAGCTCTATTTATATTATACTGTCATAGACTACACTAGAAAGTAGATTTTTAAGAAGAGTGCTATGTCATGAAATTAAAACAGCATAGCATATTCATAGCATGATGCAAGGTGATTTCCTCACCTTCAAAGTTATCCACAGTTTTTATATTATTTTACAGTATTTATATGTACAGAGAGCATGTGCTATGAACTCACAAATATCTCTGGTGTCTTATTTTAATGTAAAAAATTAAATATTAGTTTTTAATTTAAACACTTTAATCTGGAAAGCATTAGGTAGCATTCTAAGAATAAAGACACAACAAAGACCTGTCAACTTCCACATCAGTGAATAAAGATGTCATTCACACTAGGTAATTACTCATTTCAATGAAACAAAATTATACTATTAACTACATTAATAAACACACTAAGTTCAGGATTAATTAGTTATTAAAAAAACTTCATATACAACATTTTAATATATAACAAACTAATATAATTAATGTACTTGTGCTATTGTCATATGTATCAATTGAACATTGTACATTGTAAGAAACTTTGTTGCATGAAAATGCTATATATTTGATGAATCCATTTTTATCCAATTACAAAGTTAGTTTATGCCCACTTTTATACTGGGCATTTCTAATCTGATATCTAGCACAGTGCTAGACATTAACTTTTAAACATTAAATGATTTAAATATAATTTAATTAATATGCCTTAAATCAAGGTACCTGCACAATTTGCTAACTGCACACACCATAACAAATACTTTGAATGACTTTTTAAGAGATTTCATCAGATTAGTGGATTCCACATAATTTTAGAATACAAATACAAAATAGGAAACATCTTTGGCTTTAAGTTTATATTAAGTTAGAAAAACAGATAATAGAACCATATACGTACTAATATACGTATTAGTTATGTAGTAAATATTGTATGCATATATGATACATCAGATATAACTTTATTGTACAGAAAAATGAATACAGAGATAACATAGTATTTAGATGCCCCCAAATAAGAGTATCTTACCTGCATAATTTTGAAATCAGTGCTTAATTTCTCTGAGTTTCAGTTTTCTAAAATGTTAAGTAGAAACAATTATAACTACTTTACAAGTTTGACATAAAGATTCAAAAATGATAACAGGTAAAATCGTAGGAATTTAATATATGGTACATACTTTTATTGCCCATTGACCAATCAATTCCATTGTTATCCTCAATAACAAATTTCATTTGTTATCAATATAAGATGATAATTAATTGAACAAATGTTTAACCACCTACCCAATGATAGGCACTATGATAACCAATACAATACAAGCAATAAAATGCAAATGGTTAAAAGTTATAAAGTGGAGAGAGAAATTAGTAGAGAGAGGAAGATATTAGTGGAGAGAGGAATGGGGAATGCCAGATGGAAACTTTGCATAGACTTCGGATATAAAGGCAAAGAGAGGGCCCTCCCTGGTGTCGCAGCGGGTTAAAGCACAGCACCAAGAAGCTAAAGCCACTTCAGCATGAGTTCTATCCCCTCCCCGCCTGCCCCGGAGGAGACCACATGGTGTGGCAGACCTCTCCTGACCTGCCCGCTGCTCCCTCCCCTCAGCAGTGTACTTTGTCAATCGGCCTGTTCTGCTCCCCACTCTGTCTCTGGTGAAGCCTCTCGCCACCCCTGAGCCTCTGGCCTGTACCCCAGTTCTGTATGAATAAATAAATAAATATTTTTTAAAAAATTAAAAAATAAAATAAAGGCAAAGAGAAAGCAGTATCCCTGATAATGTGTTCATAATACAGTTGGATGTACAGTCTATGGTACACAATATGAGAGTGCTCAGAATTTTCATTTGAGACCAAGATATCTAGGGCTGCCATATGTGGAAACCCACATCTCCAAAACCCTTAAGATAGTGACAGTGACAACATTGTTACTTCATTGGCTTCTCCCCTCCAGAAAGCTGAGTTGAAACTCACTCAAGCAGAGCTGTTTGGCTGCCCATCTATCTCCATTCTATTGTCTATGTTTTGTCATAATGTACACTGAATTAAGATTGATATGTGTACTAAGAGAACCTGAGTTTTCACTAAGCCCCATAAAGAAATCACTCAGTGGAAACCAAAGTACTATGGTTCCATTATCTCCTAAAGGGAAATAGCTCAAGGATATATTGTGTACATTATTTTTGCTGTTGTTGTAATATATTTTAAATGAGAGTTAATAATATGTTCAGCTGAAATATTATCAATCATCAATGCAAATAAGACTACAGTTTTTATTAATGGATGACTATTCTTTATATCCCTTTACTTTTATTCTCTATGAATGAGAGATTTGCTCTTATTAATACCATTCATAAGAAGATTTATGTCCTATTGATAAATCATATTAAATTAATCATCTTGAATAGTACTGAGAACCAAGTAATGGATGAACTACTTAACCATTAGCCTTTCAGAGCCAAATCCATCCAACTTACTAATAAAAAAAAATTGTGTTAACAATGAGAGGAGCAGTCCAAAGACTCAGAAATACTATCCTCAAAGTTTGTTTCAAACCTTTGACATAAATATAGTGAGTCAAAGCATCTGGGATTTGTCTTTATAAACTATAATATAGTATACAATGTATACTGTATGTATAATATAGTATAGAAACAACTATAGGTCAGGTTTTGAGAACCCTGAATATTATACAACTAGAGAGGTACATTTTGAAGAAAGTGAATTTAAAAAATATTCATAGGAAACTAGATATGAAATTCAATATGAATTTAGACTGAAAAAATATCTGATGAATTAAAAATTTTAAAAAGTTTGCAAATTTTATGGATATCACCAAATTCAGAAAAACATGTCCAATAAGAAATTGCCTAATCCACTTCTATCATATTTCTTCATTTATTTTTATGTTTTACTCATTTGACAACAATTTTATAGTATCATTCATCATATAAAAATTAGGAAGAACACTTTTTATAGCATGAGTGATCAAATATTGTTTTCTATTATTGATAGTTTTGAGTTGCATCATTGAGAACTGAACCCTCTGCTTACAATATATCTTATCTTATGATGTTGAATGAGTGTCCTATAGACAAGTTTCCAGCCCATCAGTAGGCCTTGCTTACAGAATTCCAATAGGATACATGCACTCAATGTGTTTTCTAGCCCAGCAATTTTATGTCACAGTGTATGATATAGTAGGGGTTAGTAATATTCTTGGAAGCCATTGCAAGGATGGTTAAAAATAACTGAACTATTGATGGAAGTGAACATGTTTCCCTGAAAATGTCATTAGCATCCTGTAGAACTCATTCAGCAAATACTATTGGCAAATAAACTCTCAAAGAAATTTTATCCCCTTGTTATTTTCTGAGCATATATGCAACATAAATTTTTACTTTAGCATTTTAATTCAGATCTTCTAATGTTTTATCGATGTGCTTTATACTTCCTCTGTATTCCTTTAAGTATTCTCTAAGTGGAGAAACCCAAGAATGAGCATCGAGCCCTCCTAAACATTGCATCCCTGCTACATTTAATGGAAAGATTACTTTCATTCTACATGTATTTCAGAGGACATATTTGTGGCAAATACAGCAGCTACAATCATTGAAAGGTTATTTAGAAAGTTTTTTTTATTATTAAAAGCACACTCAAATTAAATAGGTAAAGATTAGAAAGAAGAGCATAAGTCTTAGAACTAATGTAACATTTTCTCTGTAAATATGACTGGTGAAAATATTTCAATGATTACTCATATTATAGGAGTTCTGTAACTTAATGTTAGCAAGAGGAGTAAAAATTTTAAGTAGACCATCGTTGTATCCCTGCCCCTTGGTTCCTCAGTAGCAGCTGTCCTTTTGACCTTTTCACCTGGAAACTCCCAGGACTCATTCACTTCTATGTTCTTGGTAGGAGGGGACCTCTTCATGGGAGATCTCCACTTCCACAACAATAAACAAGTTCTGGAAGACCATTTGAGCTGCTTGGACCCATCTCTTATGTGGCCTTTCCTTGTTAAGTACAGGGAAACTCAGTGATGCTGGGATTTTGACTTAATCACCTTCAATAATGTAGAGCATGCCTCACATACCATGAGAAGCATGAAAGGAGAGTCTCCTGATGATGACCAGACTCATGTGAGCCAATAGGCAGGACAACTAGAAGTAACACAGGGAGTGACTCTGGGGCCCAGGAACATGACTGCAGCTACCAAGGCCATGAGAGTGATAAGTATAACAGTTGACCTGGAGGATATGTTTATGGTTTAGAGGTATAGAAACTATGACAGCAGAAGCCAGGGTGGCTATGACCACTACTCAGAGAGAAGTTAGAGAGACAATTATGACAACTAAGTTGATATATGCATATCTAATGTAGAGTCACAAGGGATAAAACTTCTTATCCAGGATCACTCTTCCAAACAGCTTTATTTTAAAGATTTTTGGAGCAGCAGTGAAACATCTGTTTTGGTACAGAAACCTCTATTTTAAGCTCCCAAGGAAGCTTGTTAAAGACCTTTTACAAAAGCTCCATGTGTATTTTAAAACTTTTTCTTCAATTTAAAGACAAATTCTAGGACATTGTAGAGTCTGGGTACTTTTCCTTTTGCTAGATTTTACTTTGGTTTCTTAGAATTGTTGCTTCTGATAAAAAGTGGTTAGATTTATTTTAAGGAGTATTTATGGACATTTTAAAAAACCTGTACACAGTGTTTATAGGACATTGTGGAGTTTGGTCCTTTTGTTACATTTGATTTTAGGCTCTTGGGATTATTAGTTCTGATAAAAAAAAAGAGCAGACTTTTTTTTAATGTTTGTTTATGGACATTTAAAAAATCTGTATACAATATTTTTCAAGGTTAGGAAGAAATTTCCAAATGTAATTCTAAGAAATATGTATCACAAACAAGATTACTTGGAGATTTCTTTTTACTCAACATCAATGCCCTGATTTTACATATATGTGTATATATGTATGTATATATGTATGCATGTATGTATATACTAAGAAGATTCTTAAAATGGCTTAAATATCATTTTTGTTAATACAGGAAGAAAAAAATAAATAAATCTCATATTATGTTTCAGGTAGTATTTAAGATGTCCTTCAAAGAGTTTGTTAAAAGGATGAAACTGAAAAAAAATAAAGAAAACAGTTGAAACTATTATTCTTCAAACTATCGGCTAATTACATGACTTACATCCTTTCCTTCCCTTACTCAAATTCCTTTGAGGTTTTGTAACCTTAAACAGTGCTAGATTTGGAAACAGAGACTAATTTAACACATACAAAGTTCCATAATGTCATTTCTTCTCTGAGAAGTGAAAAGATGAAAGATAAGAAATTTCTTACATATTTGCTTCCAACAAGCAAAGCGAAAGAATAGTTGTAACAGATTCAATGAGCACTCTATTACCCCATTTTGCTAAGAATCAAATCAAAAGTGGCATCTGTTCTCAATACTTCCTCTTCCACCCATCCCAACAAACTGTTCCCAGAAGTGGGAGGATTCTGCACTGCCTTACATGCTGCCATACCTTCTTATATAGTGCAGAATCTTCAAACAGAATTTCATAAAGGTCAAGTCTTTATGCTATCAAAATTAGATAATGCAGAAAAGTTAAATAGCAAATCATTAACAGTTTATCTTTGATTAATCAAAATGGTCAGGAAGTCTACATTAGATTGAGTTTTCCAGGTGAGAGGTAAGCTTAACACGGTACCTGTGTATGGTATCATGTTATTGACCATGCTTTTAAACCTTTTTAAGGCTATACTATTTCACCCTCTTTAATGCCTCAGCTAATTGGTCAACTTCTAAAGTTTGTATTTACCTGCCCTTTTGTTTGGTTTCTCTATATTGCACATATGAGTTAAATTATCTGGTATTTATCTTTCTTCTTCTGACTTACTTTGCTTAGCCTCTTCATTCCAGCTCCATCCATGTTACCACAGATAGAATTGGTTTGTCTTTTTTGATTGCCAAGTAGTATTCCATCCTGTATACATACCAAATATTCTTGATCTATTCATCTGTTTTGGGGCATTTAGTTTGTTAGCACATCTTAGCTATTGTAAATAGTGCTGCAGCAAGCATAAGAAAAGTTTCCTTTCAAAATAGTGATTTTAGAAGGGGAATAGCAAAATCTACTGTGATTAAGGCTACCAGAAAAGGGTGGGAGAAAAGGGTCCCTTGGATATTACTGGGGCTTTAATGATGGGAATGGTGATATATATTTGTAGAGGTGTGAACTTATACTTCTATGACATGTGATGTAACTACACTGTGCTACTGTTTTTTAGATCAACATTACCTCAATAAATATATCTTTAACAAATATAAATACAAAAACAATGCTCTTTCTTGATGAATATAAATATTTTCCACCTTCTCTGGAACTTCTGTTACATGGCATGTACCCAGAAACTTTTCTTTTGTCTCCCTAATAAAATCACCAAAAGGCAAAGGAAAATTTATTTTCTATATTTTTTCATCAGTGTAGATGTTTCTTTTAGCTTTTACATTGTAGGTTACTTTGAAAACATCAGGCACTTCAATTTTAAAATGTGTATAATATTATGTACATATTTCCACACATACCTGGAAAAGTGTGAGATGGTCTCTTAGGGAATAAAAATGTCTCTACCCCCTTTTCTAGTTTGAAGTGAGAAACACTGTTAAGGTGAATGATTCCAATTTTACGCTTTAGTAAATAGGATGAAGAGAACATAATTGAATTCTCTTTTTAGTGCTTGGATCTAATGTTGTCTCAAAATGCAGAAGATAAACCTGAATCGCCACTATACAGCACTATAGCTATAGATTTGCAAAATAGTGAACTTGATTAGAAAGTGTATCACAAAATCAGAAAATACTGCAAGGTGACCCTCCCCTATTTTTTAAACAATTTTAGTTAGCATGCACAAGAATGGATATTTGAAACTATTTAGACTAAAATACACACCATAGCTTATCTTTGGTGATTTTCTCCCCCAAATCATCTCCTATTATTTCTGAAGAAAGAAGTTAATCTCCCTTTCATCTGTTGACCTAAAACCTTCCTGTAATGACAGGTACATGATGATTTTTTCCATGTTGGTATCAGTTCAATCTCTGGATGCTAACTGCCATAATTCTTTTCACATGCCCCTTATAATTAATTCCTCATGTAATATGCATAGTTTAGTGCCCTTTTCCGTGTGACCTCCAGTATCACCTCTCCCCAGGCTAATAACATGCTAACACCAGATTCTGCTTTCCAATATTAAGAGATATTGAGTTCAGGAAACAAAAATAGAACAGGCTTGAAGTGTCTCATTTTAATTCCACCATCTCTCTGTTCCTGTGAGCCTTACCTTGAAATTAATTAAGCAAGGACAGTGAGGTGAAATTGTCTCTATGGTCTCCTGCTTATTTTTTTTCTATTCCTATAATGCCAAGATTTTAGTAATTAAAAGATTATAGCTCATTACAATGTTCCTGGCCCCTTCCTCAAAATGTATGAAGCTATTAGTATAGTGTGAAGCTGTCAAAAGAAGAAATAGATCTTTATTTTTATCATGAGCTGAGGAAGTATGGTTGAATCTGAGTGAATAATAGAAGACTTAGCAAAGGAATAAGAGAGACAGCAGATCCTGTAACCCAAAATAGGCTTGTTATCATTACATAATATGAAACAGTAGTGAATAAAATCTCTCTGCCTGCTGAAAGATTAAGAAATTAAAAAGACACTTCCATAGCAGCGCACAAGGGAGAACTAGTGAGGCACTAGAGGGTCAATCAGCAAGGTGAGATTAAAAATAGTATCCCTTTGCTTCAATTGCTACTATCAATTAAAAACTGATGGGAGGAACAAGGGTCTATACCCTAAGCTGAGGAATGACATGTAGACCTGGAGTTTCAAGCAGAAATGAGGGGAACTCAGATCAGATATGCTGTAATTACATGTTTTTCCTACCATGTAGATAGGCTTCTCTGATAGAAAGTTTATTTCTGAAGATAACATTATTTGGCTAATATCTCCAATTTTCATTCTTCTCTGTAAAGGAGGAGTAAAAGTCTTTTGGATTGCATTTTCTCGATTAACTTAAGCGAAACAGTAAACACACCAAAATGGCATATTTTCAGTGGCTGCTCTGAGCACCTTCACTTGTTTCCGAGGGGAGAATTGCCACTCACAAAGTTGGAAACAGTAAAAAGAAACTAGATAATACAAAAGAAATCTGAGTAGGAAGCATTGGGGACCAAAAAAAAAAAAAAATCTGCTAGCAGTCAGACCAAGTATGACTTCTAAATAAGAAATGATGAAGAATGGCCCTCCCTGGTGGCACTCCAAGCCAGCTGCAGCCACTTCAGTGGAGTTTGATCCCCAGCCCTGGAGGTGATCCACATGGCTGGCAGACCTCTCCTGACCCGCCCTCTGCTCCCCTCAGTAGTGTACTTCATTGATCTGCCTGTTCTGCTTCCCAGTCTGTCTCTGGTGAATCCTCTCACCACTCCTGAGCCTCTGGTATGTACCCCAGTTCTATATGTATAAATAAATAAATATTAAAAAAGAAAATAAAAGAAATGCTGAAGAAGACACAAGGCAGAATCTGCTGGAAGTTTTCTTCAAAGTCTTGCAAGTAAGAGTGATTTGCAGAGTAAGATAGGCATTGTCCCAATATAACAATAAGAAGCTGGATTAGAGCATAGGTTCACCCAGACACATTTGTGAACTTCACTCCAAAGCAGGGTCAGTGCTGGGCAATGAGAAGGGGGCATAGACCCTGTCACAAGAAGTGACCACAGCCTATGTTGAATGAAGCTACAGGAGTACAGGCAGAGGGTGTTGATTTGGAATAGGAGATAATAAATTCATTCCAGAAGAGCCAGAAACCACTCACATAGGTTCTTAGTTGAAAAAAAAAAAAAAGAGTGTATCTGTCTAGTTTTTTAGTAGCAATTCCATTTATCAAAAGAAAATTCACAGATTTTCTGAGAGGTATGCTTAACCAGGAACAACACTGCAAATCTCATGGGAACTGCTCCAACAGAGAACCCTCTCCTGCCATCATTGGACACAGACCCAACCACATCCTACCAAAGAGTAGGATGGTCACCACCTATGCAAATGTGTGAATCTGCCTTCCCCTGAGAGGCTCTAGCTTTCTGGATCCAAGTCTTGTGGAAGTACATTTGAAAGGGGGGCCTGGGTTGGTGCAACAAACTGGAAAAGCCCATTTCTTAAATTTGAAATATTGAATGCCTTAAGACTAGGAAGAATATTTTTTTCCTGGGCTCCCAGAAAAGAGTGACAAGTGTTCCCTTCAGACATCTGAAACTACTTGCATGTGAAGTCGGGAGCTCAGTGCTTTGAATTTTCAATCTCATTTTAGAAAGGAATTCAAAAAAGAATAGCTTACACTGTCAAAATAAAAGACTGCCATCACCTTTATTGTTACTTTTTTTTTAACCATTATTAATACAAGTCCTGAAATATTGTCATCATTTCATGTTATAATTGATGAGAAAAATATTGATTCTTGGCCTGGGCTTCTGCCTATGTGAAGTTTGTACATTCTCTCTATGTCTGATGAAGTTTCTCCCATGTCTCCCATTTGCTTCCACATCTGAAAAATGTGCACCTTTTCCAGTGGGTCAAATGCAGGAGTAAATGTGAGTGTTGAGTTGTGAAGGAAGAGTGTTGGGTCCAGGTTTGGTTCCCGACTTGTGCTCTGAGTTATTAGGAAAGGCTCCAGCCATCTGTAATTCCAATAGCCTGAACCAGTAGCTATGAATGAATGAATGAATGAATACCAATGTCTGGCTAAAATTAAAAGGGTTTGTTTTTTGTTTTTTGTCTTTATTAGGAAGTTTAATGATGTTTTTGTGGCCAGAAATATGTTGCTTACTTATATCAGTTAGTCTATGGTAAAATTGTTTAGCTAAGAGTCATTTTCCAAAAACTGACATTAATGAAGTCTTACTATGCTCTTATTCCCAAATAATAGATTCATCTCCAGGGCCAGTCCTATTGTCCTTCTCCTGCTCTATATCGTGGGCCAATATATTTGGATGTATTATAGTTAAGAATTTAAGACTTTCATAATTATTAATAAATGTTCCCATATACATCTTCAATTGATGTTTGTCTGGAAATATTTTCTATCAGAATATTCAAAATTTGACAGCATATAAATCTATGCAGATGAGGGCTGGGATTTTGTTTGCTAAGAGAACAGCTGTATTATGTACATTATTGTAGCCACCTGCTGTATAACACAGGCCCAGAAGCCTGCTCAATAGCAATCCTTTATCATCACAAGCAACATTTTATTTACAATAGTTGTCAGGGTGGTTTGCATCTACATTCACATATCTGTCCATCTGCCAGTCAAGAGAGAAGAAGACGAAACAAAATAAGGGAAGAAAACCTGTTTCAATTGGTTTGACTTTCTCACTGCTACTGCCAACCTGGATTAGACACGATACTTGCAATACTTTAATGACCAATATGACAACAGATTCACATTTTCAAGCAATAAAAATGTTGAATAAATATAGGAATCCATGTAGCTTGTTAATTAATAATCACACTCTTGTCTAGTTTCTTAGAGTTTTAGAGAGAGTTTCTAGAACCAGCTCAAGTTATAGACCCTGATTCACCAACAATTTATCCCCATAACACTAGTAGAAACACAGAGAAATCATTCTCTATAACTTCTTGGAGATTTCATATTCAGTTACTCAATGGGGCAGACATTTCCCACCTCACTGGGCCAAGCATTATTTCCATCTGTATTACTGCCATGAACTTCTTTCAGGGGCAGCTTTTTCAAGCTTTCCATCTTAAGTATCTTGTTTAAAAAAAAAAAAATTCCTCAAAGTAAACAAACATACAGTTCAGTTTTTTTTTTTTTTTAAGATTTATTTTTATTTATTTGTGCATACAGAACTGGGATACAGGCCAGAGGCTCAGGGGCGGTGAGAGGCTTCACCAGAGACAGAGTGGGGAACAGAACAGGCAGATCAATGAAGTACATTGCTGAGTGGAGCAGCGGGTGGATCAGGAGAGGTCTGCCATACCATGTGGTCACCTCTGGGGCAGGCGGGAATTGAACTCATGTGGAAGTGGCTTTAGATTCTCAGTGCAGTGCTTTAACCCGCTGCATCACCAGGGAGGGCCACAGTTCAGTTTTTAACTAAAAGAGACTTAAGGACTCCACTTTCACTTCTCCCTCTCCTAGCTCCTAGGTTTTTTCTTACCATTACAGTGGTCAACATGTTTTTTTGTTTGTTTGTTTGTTTTTAAGGATTTGTTTATTTATGCCACTTCTGGTACAGGCCAGAAGTGCAGGGATGGTGAAAGGATTCACCAGAGGCAGTGGGGAGCAGAACATGCCGACTGACCAAGTATACTGCTGAGGGAAGCAGTGTGCAGGTCAGAAGAGATCTGCCTTGTCATGTGAATCTCCTCCAGAGTGGGGATCGAACTCATACTGAACTGGCTTTAACTCTTGGTGCTGTGCTTTAACCTGCTGCACCACCAGGGAGGGCCCTACAGTGGTCAACTTTTAATTGGTCTACCAGAGACAAGTATAAATCTACGAAAAAAATCCATTGTCTTCTTATGTCATTGTCTAATGTTCATCCTATGATTTTTTTTTCAATTTAGTAATCTCAGGGAACCCATTCTTAATAATTGCCCAGCATAAATAAAACTATTATTTCAACAGAATAGAAATAAGATACATTTCTCATAAATCAGTCTCCAAACTTTTCACAAAGTATCCTGTTGAGACCAACTGGGACAACATTTCAGAACAAAGCATATGTCATTTAATATAAAAATGTTAAAGAGGGTCTACTGCTTATTCACTAGGAAACATAATGTCATCTTAAAATAATAATAAAAAAAAAAAGGACACACAATTTACAAAGAAATATCCTCACTTCACTCTCACCTAGAATGATACCCACTAACTCACAAATAGAGATTGCTAACTTCAGAAGACAAATTGTGGTTACAGAAATCTGACATGGGGTAGATAAAGTTTTTTTTTTTTTTTAAGTCTATTTCAATGACTAGGAAGCTGAGTTCTACATTATTTCCTCAAGACCAAGAAGCTAATGAGTGAAGGAGATATGCTTCCAGTGTTCAGCTTTCTCACTTCTGAATTTTGATCACTAACTTTCAAAAGCCTTCAGACTGATCCACACTGTTATTAACCCCTTAAGAACCAAGTATCTGATTGTGTCAATCAGCAACGTTGACCACCAATTTTGTAACTTACCTTCATCATATTTAGAATATGAAACAATATTACCATATTACCTTGCTAGCCACCTTGCTCCTGTAGGATATGTAGAAAGAGCACCCTTCCAACCAAGCTACACAGCTTACAAAAGAAACTTATCACTACCCCAAGTCTTTCCCTTATCCCAACTCTTTATCTTCCACCTGTCCATCAAATCCTTTTTTTAGTTTTCTTTATAAAATTACAAAGATGTTCTTCATTTTCTGTTGCTATGGTCCAGTGCTGGAGCTTTAGCAAAGTGAATGATGAGTCTTCTATTTGCAAAATGTGAAAGATATCAAAAATCCCATCTAATTTACAAACAATTAAAGTCAGTCTACTGTGAGCCAAGAGAAAAGCTTAAATCTCCATCCACCATCTTTGGTGCTCTAACAGCCCTAGAGTTTGCAACATGAAACATTCAAAGCATTTAGAAATGTCCCAGCCCTTACCTACTTCCTGAATTATGCCTTACTTTCTTAATAGAGTCTCTAAGCAACCTAAAATTTTCTAGCCATTTAAACCATCACTCTGCCTTAGCTTCATATGCAAATTCCAAATAAAATAGAGTCCACTCTCATGAAACATGTTTGAAGTAGAAATCAAGAAGACATGTTTTATGTGAATTTTCTGAGTTTACAAATGCCCAAAACATGTGCTATTTTTATAAAAACTAAATTATTATTTATTAAATTGAATTGTAATTATGAAGAGAATCAGGCATAGATGTTCTGGGGAAAAAATGCTTACTTTAATCACTGCTCTGAGAGATGTGTAACTGTTAAATGAACATAAAGAGAACTGATGGTAATATCTAAAATAGTGCTAAGAAACCCAAAATATCTCAAATTACTTATTTCTGAATTGCCTCATTTAAATTTAGTAGTTTATACACAAATGAGACAAATTGACATGAAACTCAGAGGATTAGCTAGTCATTTTTAAGATAATTTTAGGCAAATTTTTCTACATTTCTTTCAGAAATTTACTTTTTAGTTTCGCTTTCTTTTCATTTTTGATCATTGATATCACTTATAAGTTTATTTAATGTAGAAAATCAAGATCTGTTTTCAAAAATATTTTTTTTTAATATTTATTCATACAGAACTGGGGTATAGGCCAGAGATGTGGAGGGTGAAAGGATTCACCAGAGACAGAGTGGGGAGCAGAACAGGCAGATCGATGAAGTACACTGCTGAGGGGAGCAGCAGGCCGGTCAGGTGGGGTCTGCCAGGCCATGTGGTCACCTCCGGAGCAGGCGGGGATCGAACTCATGCGGAAGTGGCTTAAGCCTCCCAGTGCTGTGCCTCAACCCGCTGCGCCACCATGGTGGGCCCTGTTTTCAAAAATATTTTAACTAATTTTTAGGCGGTATTTCATGACCAGTAGCTGTCTCCAATGTTTCATAATTTATACCATTAGATCATTCAAATGTCAAATGACCTAGTCACAAAAGAGTGGAACTGTTAGGTCATAAGGCAGATCCATTTGTAGTCTTTTGACAAAATCCAGTTTTTACATTAGTAATTGAACCAGCCTACATTCCAACCAACAATGTTAAAGGATTCTTTTTCTCCATAGCTTCACCAGTACTTATTGTTTCTGGTCTTTTGATATGGGCCATTATCACAGATGTGACATGCTATCTCATTGTGGTTTTGATTTGCATTTCTCTGAGGATAAGTGATGGTGAACGTATTTTCATGGGCCTGTTGGCCATTTGAGTGTAGTTCTTCTGCCCATTTTTAATAATTATTTGTTTTCTTTATGTAGAGGTGTATGAGTTCTTTATAAATCTTTGACATCAGTCTACTGTCAGATTGCATTTTATGCAATTTTTTTTTCAACTCAGTGGAAAATTGTTCTGATTAAGTTTCTTTTGCTGCACAGAAGCTTTTTTTATGTAGTCCCATTTGTGTGTATTCTGCTTTGTTTTCCTTGCTGCTGAATATAAATCTACACAGTTGTTCCACAAACATCATTGTAAAGTGTTTCCATCTATGCATTTTATGCTTTCAAGGCTATGGCCAAATCTTTTATCCAATTCAATTGATTTTTGTGTTTGGTGTGAGATATTAATCTAGTTTTATATTTTTGCATCCAGTTTTCCCAGTACCGGTTATTATGCTTTTCTTGTTCCAGTCAATCTCTGGGGTCTCTATTCTATTTCATTAATCTGTGTGTCTGTTTTGTTTCAGGACCCTGCTATTTTAATTATTGCCGCTTGGTGGTATTGTTTGAGATCCAGATGATCTTACCATTGAGATGATACCACCA
>NW_004567116.1:49778255-49779392 GCF_000260355.1 Condylura cristata | reverse complement strand
GGGAAAATGATCAGTAATTTTCCTTTTTTGTTTTCTTTGTTTCGTTTTGGTATAACAGTGATATTGTCCTTACAGAATTAGTTTGGAAGTATTCTTTCTTTCTAAATTTTTGAAAGAGTTTGAGCAGGATATGTAATAGTTCATGTTTTAAGGTTTGACAGCTCTCAATTGTTAAGCCATCTTATGCTGGGATTTTTTTTCTTAATTTTTTAAATTTTTAAAATATATCCATTATGTCATCCTTCATTTTGTACAGTGTATGAAATTCCCAACACCAGTTCACCTGTGCACTATCACTGTAGTCCTCTGTGCTCTTCCCACCCCTGTCCTGGTCCTTCTCTCTCCTCCTCTCCTACAGAATGTCTCTGATTTATAGTTGCCTGATGACTTTAATTTTTAGTTTATTATAGCTAATTTTTTTAATGATTCCCATTTTGTTTTATCTATCTACATTCCTCCTATAAGTGTGACAATTTTATACTTTTCTTTTTATTTCTGGCTTATTTCTCTGAGCATAATCCCTTCCATCTCCGTCCATGTTGATGTGAAGGACATGAATTTATCCTTTTTGATTGCTGGAAATATAGTGTAAATATACCACATCTTCTTGAAAGAATAAGCATGGATGAATGCTTTGTATACTTATTTAAACTCTTTCTTAATAACTTTATTTTCTCACTGTGGGCCTCAGTGGGGACCTCTGTAAAGACAGAAGTTACTCTTAATAGTCCTTCATAAATTACCACAATTATAACAATCACTATCCTTAATTTAAAATAAAGTTTAGATCTTTATTAGATCATGCAACCCCAGTCAATGAGTTGAAAGTACTGTTCCATGCTAAGTTATTTAGATACAAGTACCACATTACCAGAATTGGGATTTCTCACTCACAAACTGTTCCCCTAATAATTGCCAGCAATATTTTTAAATATCAGTTATGTCTTTTTACTTCTGGTGGTTATCAAGCCCAAGGATAAAGTCCAAACTCTTTAACATGGTATATAAGAGATTTCATTAAAACTTTGCTCATGTCGCAAAGAAGATACAATGGAACAAAGAAAATTTGTTCAGCAAATGGTGCTGGGAAAACTGGGAAGATACATGCAAAAAAATGAAACTAGATCACTGCCTCAC
>NW_004567116.1:49774763-49776325 GCF_000260355.1 Condylura cristata | reverse complement strand
TATTCTGACTTGAGAATTTTTTTTTTTGTATTTAATGTGAAGAAAAGATTTAGTTAGTGAACAAAGACTGAATGTTAAAGAAAAATTATGTGGAAATGTCTTGAATAATTTTTAGTAGTGTATATAGATTCTGATTTATTTCATGTTAAGAAAATAGTCATAGCCATATATCTCATGGCCTTAGAAAGGGTTGGGCTTCCTAGAGTTTGTAAGATTTTTTGGCCCCTGGAGATGTTCAGGTAAGATCAAATTACATGTGATATATGGTTATTAAAGGGAAATTAATACATTGGGTCAAAAGACATGTGATATATGGTTATTAAAAGGAAATTAATGCATTGGGTGGGACAGCTTTCACCTTAAAGATTTTTTTTTTGCTATGAATTTCCTGACTTACAGATAAGAAAATAAACTCAGAAATGAGCTTCATATTTTTTTTGAATGAATTCAGCTTTTATCTTTGTATGTTATTCATTTGGGACTAGTTACTTCTTTGTTATTGGGAGCTAGACTACTATATGCCAGTAGACCTTGATGCCTGTCTGTGAAGAAAGCTCTTGATACTTCAATCAATGTTCCTTTAGAGACAAACTTGTCCCATTGGATTAAATGAAGCAACTAAAAAAAGTCATGTGAAAAAAACTGAAGTATACATTAAGACCATGCTTAAGATTTTATTTTTTAATTTGGTATAAAATTAACTGGATTTAATAAACATGTATTGCACATTTGTCTAAGGTGATAAATAAGACATTGTACACACTAATATAGAATTATAAGAGAAAAAAATCTACTATATCTTTAAAACCTACAAATAACCCTTCCTGACTTCTTTTTGACAGAAACACAGTATTAATGGAGTTGATGTAACATAAGAGTAAAATTACATTAAGGCAGATATTTGATACTTGAGTCTTAGTGAATTTATTAATATTTTTTATAGAACCAGATGTAGTCTATCTTTGAACATTTGTTCCATTTGCACTCTAGAAAAATGTGTTTTTATATTTTGAGTTTAAATTTCTCTATAAATATCTATTTAGCCCATCTGGTATAATGCCTCATGTAAGGCTATTCTGTTATTTCCTTATTGATTTTCTGGATGGTTTATCTGTCTGTTGATGTAAATAGTATAATTCCCCAATTACTAGTGTGTTCCTATAAGATTTGTAGATTTGTTAATAGTTGCTTTTATATTTTTATGCTCCTTTTTGCATATAAATTGTTTTATGTTAGTCTTCCTCATGTATTGCTATATTAATCATTACATCATTAGATTAATTTAATGTCCATCCATATGTCTTGTTATATTTTTATCTGGAATTACATTTTATCTGTTTTAAATATAGACATCTCTATCTTTTTAGATTTCCATTTGTTTGTAGAATTTTTCGCAACCTTGAACTTTGAGAATATGTTTCTCTTTGGAGTATGATACTAAATTTATGAAAAAGTCAATATTTATTAGACACAGCCCAAACATTTCTTAGATACAGATGCTAAATATGGTATTCTTCTCCAAAGAATACATAAGCACACTGAAAAAAGTGCATCATCACTAA
>NW_004567116.1:49761990-49773763 GCF_000260355.1 Condylura cristata | reverse complement strand
ATTCTCAGTGCTGTGCTTTAACCCTCTGCGCCACCAGGGAGGGCCTTAATTATTAATTTTTAACTGAGATAACACTAGGGTATTTCCACCCAGTATAGTGGTAATAAACCTCCAACACAGACCATAATGCCACCCTCTCTTCCTTTTCTTATCCCTCCGCACTCCTCTCCCCGCCTTGGTGTCTCAGTTCCATAGTCAGTTATGAAGAGTTAACTTTTCAGCTGATCTTTATCTGACTATTTAGTTTCTTTATGCTCCACATATTAGTGATAACTCCAGTATTTTTCTCTATCATTTTGACTTATTTAGGTTAATATTATATTTTCAAGCCCCATCCTTGTTTCTGAAAAGTTACAAAGTTGTATAAAGCTACCTCTAGGAGTTATGTTTTCGTTTATTATTGTGTTTATGTGATGCTTTGGAGGAATAGATTATGTCAAAATTTGCCATTTTAAACTTAACTTATCATGCATCAACTATGCTTAGTAATGCTATTCTTCAAATGTGAGGATAGAAGGCCCTCAGTGGTGGTGCAAGGGGTTAGGATTCAGTACTGCAAGCTGGCTGCAGCAACTTCAGCATGAGTTCGATCCCCACCCCAAGGTGATCCACATAGCGGCAGACTTCTCCTGACCCACCGGCTGCTCCCCTCAGCAGTGTACTTGTCAGTCAGCCTGTTCTGCTCCCCACTCTGTTGTTGGTGAATCTTCTCACCGCCCCTGAACCTCTGGTCTGTACCCCAGTTCTGTATGCATAAATAAATCTAAAAAAAAAATGTGAGGATATAGTCACAAGACTTTCAAGGTCAGACAAATGAAACTTGAAAGTATCCACAAAGTACAATTTCTTGGTCTGCAATGAGGCACAGATTCAATAACTTCACAGTACTCATGTTCCAAGTCACTAACCTCTTCCAGTGTCACACTTCTACACCCAGCTGCTGTCCTGTCCTGTGATGTAGGAAAAAGTACTCTTATCCATTACCATTACTTTTTTCTCTGCCAACACTAAATATTAACAGATACTTGAGAAGAGCTCTCCACAGCTTTCAAGGTTTGCAACCCCTAGTTGGCACTGTTAAATCCTGTAAAGACTTTTCTTCATGCAAACATTTACACTATCTGGTATGGGGGCGAGGAAGGAGAAGGGAGGAATTCTTTAAAATACACTAACAGTACAACACAGCATCATTTGAATTTTTTGTCGATCTACTTCCAACAAGAAGAGGAAATATGGATAGGTTACAGAATTCGGGTAAAATTATGGAAGTCTTTGCTCTAAAATACTTTGTTTGCATCTATGTAAACCTGAAAAATAAGCTATCAATAAATTCTACACCACTCACATTCTAAACTAGGTAGATGTAGGAAGAAATGTTTGATGCACTACCAGGTGATAAGTCTCTTGTCAAAATACATTAGTCAGAGGAAGATTAGACCCATCTCTCAAATCCAAGACTGAGAAGCTGGCCATAGGAATTCAGAATTCCACTGAGTACCATAGTACCACCATTTTGCCTTAATTATCCACAAGTTTATGACTTTTAAAAACTGATAGCACTTAGGTTTCAATGTGCGACATGTTCATCTTATGTATGTTATGCATATTTCTAAAATATAGAAACTACATGATCATGATACTAATGTTGTAATAGTCTGTTTAGATAATTACATTCTCACTGCCTTAGAAAAGATTAAAAAATAGAATACTGATGCTTGTCGAGATGAAAAGCAGTATCCCATATTGTCCATGGTCCTCTCCAGATGTGAGAAATATGATAGAAAGAATATTTTCTCTATCTGAACCAATATGCAAGAAATCTATCCAGCAACTCATCTTTTTACAATCTGAAAAGGGCAAATTCGATGCTATCACTATGTAATGTATTCAATCACATTTCCGTTTCTGAGAGCAGATGAAAAGTGGGATGACTTGGTATTCTAAATTAATTCCTTTTATTCCTTCTCCAGACAGAGCTTCTAGCTGTAGATGGATAATGCTGCTCCCTTCTCATTTCTTATTTATAAATCAAATTCCTCTCTTAATCATAACCAGCATTCCCTCAAAGCTAAACTGTCTCAATCAAACTGAAGTTCGTCATTTATTTGGCAAAGTTTTACTGTCTTACTCCTTAAGTGCATATATTTAATTTGGAATTAAATAAAAAGCAGGGCCCTCCTTGGTGGCACAGTGGGTTGGAATACTGCACTGTGAAGCCAAGCCAAGCTGCGGCCACTTCAATGCAAGTTCGTTACCCTCCCAGGTGGTGATCCACATGGCACAGCAGGCCTCTTCTGTCTTGCCCACTGCTCCCCTCAGCAGTGCACTTTGTAGATCTGCCTGTTCTGCTCCCCACTCTGTTTCTGGTGGATCCTTTCGCCACCCCTGCACCTATGGCATGCATGCCATTTCTGTATGCATAAATTAATTAAATCTCAAGTAAATAAATAAATAATAGCAGGCTATTAATATCCAAAGATAACTCTGTATATGTGCCATTTTGTCTGAATCTGACTGTTAATCCAGTCTGGGCATTGAAATTGTCAGAATTTTTTATTGCAAATAATATAAATCCAACCCAAACTAGCTTATATAAAAAGGCAAAATTAATTAAGTACTAGAACTGCATAGAGGAAAAGGGTAGCAAGTCCCTCCCCTCCCCCGTTTTCATCTCAGCATTTTCTCTGTGTTTTCTCCTATTATTCCCTGTTCTATATGGTTTTTTTTTCTATAAGTCTATGAATATAGCCCTAAGCAAATCCACAATTCCAAAAATAGCCTTCTAGCTAATACCCAGAAAGGCAATCTCTAATTCTAATGATGACTTGTACCCCAAAACTTGGGTGTTATAAATTTTAGTCCCTAAAACTACAGAGATCAAGTGAGTAAAGAGCAATTTAAATCATGGAACAGGAAGTAGGGGGCAAAAAGAGGAAATGGGGGTTAAGGCACATAATACTAGTTGAGCAATAGGAAATCGGGAAGCGGCTTCCACTTTAGGTTCCTTCATCCAACTGAAAGACCCTTTTAACTGCTTTAAAAAATGTACCAATGAAATGAGTAAGGATTCCTACCAGTAATGGGAACTATATTAATTGCATGGTCAGATGAAATAGAAATAAACTTAGACAATAGTTTACTTGAATTACAGATCAGATTTTTTTTTTAAGATCAAAAGCACAATGACTCCAAGAATTATGTTCAAATAACATAAAATTTATGTTTCAAGAAAATAACCCTTACATAAAATTTTGTGCTTTCTCACTGCTTCTTAGTTATTAGAATTCTGAGTCTCTTGCCTTCTTTCTATTTATAATTTCAAAGAGCAAAGTAGATTCTTTCATATTTGCCTTTAAGTCTTATAACTTTGAAGTTTGCACAGCAATTTTCTAAATGTGCCTTCACCTAGAATACAAATTTATAAAATGTTCTTCAAAATGGTAGATTTGGGCTTTGCCCTCACTCAGTCATGGGAGGAATACTGTCAAGGGATGAGAGGAAGATATACTTTGTATTTGAAAAACACCCAAAATCCCATCTCAGTGAACCTCACCTTTTGCACTATAGTCCTCTAATAAATTCTTCACCCTCTTAACCAGAGGGAACCCTCCTTTCCTCAAAGAGTATCTCCAATAGCTGTTGAGCCACAAAAAGATCCTGAAACTGTAATGCTTCCCTATTTGAAGAGACCCCTAAATTACTTATTATCTTCTCTCACTGAAGTCAACAAGATGGAGCTACTGAAGGAATGGAGGGGGTGGCTGAGCAGGGCTGGACTGGCCCCGGGTGGGTATCCCCCCTTAACCCCCCCCCGGAGTGCAGGATGGGTTGAGGAGGGACAATGTGCATTTGGGTTGATTGGATGATGGGAGTGGTGTGGCCCAGGCTGATTGGATCTGGGGCACTAGGAGATGAGACATCTATTCATGGAAACCTGTCATTGGGTGGTTGAACTGTGACTCAGGCTGTGATGTCTGTTAATCCTTGAATCCATTTGCTAAAGTTGAATCTGCGTGGGCTCTGACGTATGTAACGGCCAACAAGGCCAATATATTCCCTGACTTTCCTTTGGTCGGGGTCTTGCCTGAACCTGCGTGTCTGGCAGGGAACGGCTTGACCCTGGCTAGCCAGCCCAATAAACTCTACTTTGCGAATTGCATTCTTGGGTGACGCTCTGTCTTTCGCGTTAATCCAGTTCTCGGACCCTAACACTACCTTCCTTTTATAAATACCATCACCTCATCCACCACAAATAATCATAGTGATGTTTATTCTTTAGGCAAAATACACTTCTTATGGAAAACTGAAGCACAAAGAAAACATTTCTAACATTTTGACAGTAATAGTTTTTTTTTCTTTCAACACTAGATTGTAAGTATTTCTTCTGTAACTCAATCTTTTGTAAACATGATTAAACAAAATGGTTGATATAAATACAATGTGTATTATATAATCACTATTTGTATTTATTTTCAGGTTTTTCTAATATGACACAAGCTATGTGACAGCTATCGTTTGACAGATTCCGGGTAGCTCGGGAAAAGCTCTGAAAAATCAGACTTTCCACACTAACTTATGTTATGACCTCCCTTTTTTGTATAATCGTAATATCAAAATATTCTGAGCAATTTTCAGCTGCATAAGGCCTGCCTGCCCTGACAAGCAAGCACTGCCCCAGGGTGAAAAATTCCTCTGAAGTCAAAAGTGACTTAACAACTGGCTGATCAATAAAAGCAAAAGGGCTGTTTCTGCAAAGTCTCTCACTGCCAGATGGAGGAAAACCCAAATCTTATCATTCTGCTATCTCACCTAGCCTTCTATTCAGCTTCTACAGAATTACTCAAACTTCCTACTGTCTGGCTTTAGATATGGAAATTCATCCAGGTTGCCTGTTTTAGAGCTAGTCAAGTTTTTTACCTGCTACACTTCAGAGTAATCCACAAAAGTTTTTCTGGCTAGTCTTTCAAGATTCTACTATCTAATCTTTAGATAAGGAAATTCATCTATGTCTCCTATTTAGAGCAAATTATGCTTTCTACTGTCTAGACCTCATGGAAACTTACTTAAAACCTTTTAGCAAGTTTCTTAAATTATGCTTTCTACTGTCTAGACCTCATGGAAACTTACTTAAAACCTTTTAGCAAGTTTCTTCAAAGAACTTTTCTGAAACTTGATTAGCAAGAAATTTCCTCTTCCTGCCTCCCAAGATGTCTCAGGTAGAAAAAACCATCAAATAATAGGTAAGGTTTAAAGGACTTTATTCTTATCTATCTTCACTATAGTAATATTAGTCTTAAACTTTGAGCACCTATGTACCTGTTTTTTAACCTTGATTTTAGAATGTTATAATCTCAAGTAAAGGTTAAAGGACCCCAGACCATTCTTAGAAAAAAGGTGATATTGATCTCAACCCCTATCGTATGCTAATACCATCCCCCTGCCTGCTTGAGATGTATAAAATAAACCTCTGCTGAAGGCAGAGCAGGAAGATTTGCACCCAACTCTGGCTCCCGTGTCTTCCTCACTCCCACTCCTCTGCCCCTCTTGGAATCTCTGTACGCTGACCCCTTCCCATCTTAGGGTCCTGCCTGTGTTTCCTCCAGACACCTCAAAAGTTGGAGCTGGTCTCAGACACTAATATAAATGACAATTTTGAATATCCATAGCTATAAATGTTTTTCTACAGATTAATTATGCTGCAATTAATTCCTAAAGATGGAATAATTGCAACAAAGTAGATAAATCATTTTAAAGTTCTTGATAAATATTGCCAGCAAAGGTGCATTAATTTTCACTGCTACCATTAGAATCTTGAGTGTGGTCACCCCCTCTCATCTTAACAACACTATTGTTATCATGTGAAGAAATATTTTGATTTTGAACAAATAATTTAAATAAGATTTCTAGAATAGAAATTTGAAATTCATTTATTTTTTAGTCACCAGTTGACTTAATTTGCACCATAACTAGTTTCCCAATATTCATATTTGTTTTAAATGCACACTTTGTTGTCAACAACCTAAATGTTTATGAAAAAGTAGGCGGTTAAATAAATTACAGTACATCCGTCTATGACATAATACATAAACAGTAAAAAGATTGAAAGATGATTGCCTGTTCTGATATAACAATATCACTGCATTATTAGTGACTTAAAAAGATAGGGGGGTTGGCCCTCCCTGGTGGCGCAGCGGGTTAAAGAACAGCACTGAGAATCTAAAGCCGCTTCCGCATGAGTTAGATTCCCTCCTGCCCCGGAGGTGACCACATGGTGTGGCAGACCTCTCCTGACCCGCCCGCTGCTCCCCTCAGCAGTGTACTTCACCCATCTGCCTGTTCTGTTCCCCACTCTGTCTCTGGTGGAGCTTCTCGCCGCCCCTGAGCCTCTGGCCTGTACCCCCAGTTCTGTATGCACAAATAAATAAATCTTTAAAAAAAAAAAAGATAGGGGAGAAATAATACACATACTATTATCCATGTTTTGTTGATGTAGAGCAGGGGCATTATCAAGACGAAAAATTCAACTTGGTTTTATTATTCTGACTGATTATTACTTTTGCAGTTATGTTGCAGTGGGAATAGTTTCAACACTCTTTTAGTCTTAATATGCATTTTTACTACTGACTAAGTAAGTTTTATTTTATAAATTTTAAAGCCTTGAAAAATCCCAGGAAGGTTGGGAAAATGTATTGTACTAATACTTTTGGTCTTAAGAAACAGCCACCTTGGATTTTTGATTCTGTAAATTCAACTTTGTAATCTTAGAAATAAAAATAAGGCATTGGCATACTTTGATTTGTTATAGAAATAATGCCACTTGTTATATCTGAAAATCAAGGTAGAGAAAGGAAAAATCATCAAAGGAAAAATATTGTTACCCCATCAAAGGGAGGTCAAAAGTCTTCAAGAAATTAAGTTTCCTGTTCCCAAATTCCCCTTTCTCCCCAGTGATTTCCAAATCTTTAAGAGCAATACAACTTAAAAGGGTGGTACATCTTAGAAATGAAACTAGTATGTGAGTGGACAGGAACTAATGCCCCTTTTGGACCATTAGAGGACAACAAATATCTTCAGACATATGGTCAATGTTAGCAGCCTTTCTTTCACTTGTTAACTTTCTATGGATAACACTGCCTGGCATAAATCAACACATTTTCTTTTGGCTACCAGCCAAATCCAATACTATTTCTTCTTCACTATATTGAATTTGGGATAGGCCATTTCTGATGAAAATTATGATCCTCTCAACTGTTTTGACTACAAGTCTTGCTGTTATCTCATTTCACTCTAACCAAGATGGGTTAATCTTCTATCTCATCAGAGATCTGCACTTGCTTTTTCTGCCTCCACAGTTTGTTTGGTTCTTAGTTCAGTTCTACATTTCACTCACCTTCAAAAACTTGCTCTGAAATCTTTTGCCTCTCAATCACCCTCTTGCCTCCTGTAACTTATTTTCCCAAGACTATTCCCAGAGCATCACTCACTATAGAATACCAATTCCTCAACATAACATTTAAGGACCTAGACAATCTCCTGCTTTTTGAACTTCTTTCGAATCTCCTGCAAAGTGTGTATGCCAGACTCACACCCTTTAATCACAACTCCATTTACATTTTTCTAAGATTTCCTCAGTGTTCTATGGCCATGGGTCTGCTTGGGATGATCCATTATATTGCAGTTGCTTAAACTGGGAAATATTATGTTCTGAGGATATGACAATTGAAGAGAAACCAGGAACAGTATAATTTTGATCATAATGATGTAAGGGTAAAAATTAATTATGTGATATTTAATGTAAAAAATTAAATAAAATGTCAAGGAAATAGCCATCTGTTTCAAGTTATTCTCTTCACCATCACCACTTGGATCAGTACTCCAGAAATCTGTTTAACTCCTTTTAACCCTTTTGACAAAAAGGGAAAATGTGAGAAATATAGCTCTAGATGGAAAGTTTCCCAACCCCTCTTTTTATTTTTTTCCAACCCCTCTTTTTATTTAATTCATGTCAATTTAAGATTCAGTTCCTTTACAAAACCTCTCAAAATTTTGTTAAGAAAAAAAAAATCTCTTCTTTTACTCTAAAGATATGTAATATAAATGTAGGTGGTCTTGTCAATTCCAAATGCTTGCCCATTCAAAACAAAATATGTATCATTAAAGACCAAGAACAACATGATTAATAACTATTTAGTGTCCACTTCAAGCCAGGATACAGATTTACCAGGTGTAAGGAAATGTAATTTCCCGGAATTTATCAGTGATGGCATAGAAAAAATGTGCAGGGCCCTCCCTGGTGGTGCAATGGCTTAGGGCAAGCACTGTAAGCTAGCCACAGCAGCTTCAGTGCGAGTTTGATCCCTGCCCCGAAGGTGACCCACATGCTGGCAGACCTCTCCTGACCCACCCAGTGCTCTCTTTAGCAGTGTATTTCGCCGATCTACCTATTCTGCTCCCCACTTTGTCTCTGGTGAATCCTCTCACCGCCCCTGCACCTCTGGCCTGTACACCAGTTCTGTATGAATAAATAAATAAATAAATCTTAAAAAAAAGTGAAAATGCCCAGTTAAATTACTTACTACACAATTTACTGCATCTCATCTCCCTTATCTTATTATCCTTTAGTTTCTGCTGAGATTATAAAGTTTGCAAACAATGTCATTGATTTGAAGAGATTGAACTGACCTGGATTTTATAGAATAAGTCTTATCAGTGATAACTGAAAATGGAGGATAAAATAATTGAGCAGTTCTGTTAACTTATTTTTGCTTTATTTTCCTTCCCATTAGAGTCGAGTCCCCAAAAGACATCACTGAAGCCAGTGTCATGGGGAATTTTGCCTATGTTTTCTTCTATGTATTTTACAGTTTCAAACCTTGGATCTAGTTATTTAAGTTTACTTTGTGTATAGGGTGTGAGCATTGTCTAGTTTAATTTTTCTGCATGCAGTCTTCCAGTTTTCCTAATAACATTTGTACACTCTAAGCTCCTTTGACCTCTAGATTAAAAAGCATGTTTGTATCAACATAATTGTACTTCACTCATTATGGCTTTATGGAATTAAAGTTTGCTAGCACTTAAAAAAAAAAGTTGTGTTCTCTTGGGTTACAAAATATATATGCTATAAAGTGAGAGAAAGCTTGCTTTTGTTTTCTGAAAACATTTCTATATACCATACAGATTAGATCTGTCTCCATCAAATGAAAATGTCCTTACATCGAGTAGTTACATCCCAGGAACAGTCCCTAGGTTAGAAGAGAAGTACTTGGATAAGAGAACATTATTTACCTATTGATTTCCTCTTAAAGGAAAAATGAACCCTGACCTTGGGATGCCAAAACTTATAAAAAGCTCGGAGGAAAGAGACTGTCAAAGTCCTACAGAAATGTTATTTGAATACCAAAGATTTGGAGTGAGAAGAAACCCTTTCTAGAAAGGTGGAAGACAGCTGCCTCCTTCCCTTTTTGTGCAGAGAAAAATAACTTTCCTTCTCCCTGACCTCTGGGGTTTCCAGCTGCTTGACAGACAGTTGATGGTGCTTCGCCTCTTATGC
Organism: Condylura cristata; assembly: GCF_000260355.1. Lineage (NCBI taxonomy): Eukaryota > Metazoa > Chordata > Mammalia > Eulipotyphla > Talpidae > Condylura > Condylura cristata. The sequence goes on along the minus strand of NW_004567116.1, from coordinate 49,764,213 downwards.
CAGCCGTCAGGACAGGGTCAGAGGCTTGTGCACTGATATATTGTCAGGTATTCAATAAGGAATGTATCTCTGATACAGAACAATTCATGCATCAAATTAAGAAAGATGAATATTCAAAACCCAATGCAAAACCTGTGAGAACTGAAGCATGGTCTTCTTCATGTCTTTATTTGTTGCCATTGTCCCTCCTTCATTGATGCCAACTGTCAGTAGATAACTCCCCACTCCTGTCAGCCATTTCTCTTTGAGAGTCTTTATCTATAGTTATTCTTGTGCTTGTTGTCTTGATTGTGATATGTGGATGATCATTAAAACATTGTTATTTTCCGGGCCCTCCCTGGTGGCGCAGCGGGTTAAAGCACTGCACTAAGAAGCTAAAGCCACTTCAGCATGAGTTGGATCCTAGCTTGCCCTGGGGGAGATCCACACGGAGTGGCAGACCTCTCCTGACCAGCCCACTGCTCCCCTCAGCAGTGTACTTCGTCAATCTGCCTGTTCTGCTCCCTACTCTGTTACTGGTGATCCTCTCACCCTTCCACATCTCTGGCCTGTACCCCAGTTCTGTATGAATAAATAAATAAATCTTTTTTATATAAAAAAAAACATTGTTATTTTCCACTGAGGATTTCTTTTCCATAATGATACAGAAGTGTCATAATCAAGTTATAGACAGTTGGCATAGTGAGACCCCTAACCTGGAAAAGATGTGAAAGACAATGATGTCATAGCCCCCAATCACATCTTGTGCTAGCTTGGAGCAATGCAAAAACGCAGATGGTGGCAAATGAGAATGTAGGTTAGTGAACTGTGGCTGCAAGGCCCTTGCTAATCATTTCCCTACTTAATATATTCATGGCAATCTCATACCTACTTAACATATTCATGAAATTTCTAGTACTCTCATAAAATATTTATGAAACCTGCTCATTTTCAGTCCCACAGTGGTCACAAAAGCTATTACAAATAGATAAGGTGGGAAAGGTAATCTAAGGCAAGAGTGAGTCTGTCTCTTTTAATGGTGTTAGCATCTGGTCAGGGACACGGGCTGTCTCTAATAAATGTTGACTTCTCCAAAAACCTAATACCATACTTCACACATAATAAAGTTTTATAATATTAAATATATTTGAATTAAGTTATTTCTACCAAGGAAAAAAAAATGTGACCAATAGAGGATGAACTAAATTGTTTCAGGGGAAAAAAATCATTCTCTAAAAAAATGCAAATAGTAGTTATTTCCCACATGAAAATCATTATGAATATAGAGAACAGTCACGTACATTTACTCATCCTCTTTGGAGACCAGTGAGAATATTTATTAAGCTTTCACTACATACACCCTTTGACTCAGCAGTTCCACTTCTGAAAATTTATTCTAAAAATAAATTTATACACATACAAAAGAGAATGTGCACAGATAAACATTTACTGCTTTACTTTCAGAAGTGAAAGAAAATTAACAAATGCATTAATAGGAAACTAATAGGAATGGAATATAGCTATGACTATTTAATTGACATAAATCAAAACATAGCAGATAAACATGTGCTGACCAAAAAGTCTTCAAAATAAAGTGGTACTTGCAGAATATGTTTAGAATAATATGTGTATCCTGGTGTGTTAATGTAAACATACACGGAGCTAGCATGGAAATTTCCTAAAAATATAAGCTGGAAAAAGTTGATGGTACTTAAGGATCTGGATGATGAGAGACATGAAATTCTAAATTCAATCTGAAATTTATAGCAATCAAAATTTTAAATGTTAAATGTCATAAATGAGAAGTGACATACATGGGTATTTGTTTCCCTTTTATAGATAAGTAAGCCATAGATCTAATGATTATGTAACTGAAATTCTTGTAAACCTTGTGCTCAGTTTTATCAAACTCCTAAATGCCTCTTCTTGGTACTACTTTATGATCTACATTTTGAGATTGTGAGATTGAGAGAAATTGACTTAAAGTTCTGCTCAATTATTTTGAAACTGTTAGCTAGTTATATCAGCAAAGCATTAGAATTGTTTCTTTATGTATTGATATACATTTTGTGGTCCAATTTTCACATCTATCTTTTCACTACCATCCACTTTTATTTACTATGATTTCTAAGCTAAAATCTTCTATTACCAATGCTACCTGAAAACCTACAAAACCTGATTTGCTTTAGAGAAATAAGACATGAAAACACTTTCAGGACCCTCCCTGGTGGCGCAGCGGGTTAA
>NW_004567116.1:49760024-49761525 GCF_000260355.1 Condylura cristata | reverse complement strand
AAAAAAAAAAAAAAACCCTTCCAATTCCAAACCCAATTCTTCCTGTCCAATGCTCTTTCCTTTGGAATATATTGCAAAATCACTAAGTTGAAGTCTTAGTACTATAAAATAATTACTATACATCTGCCACATCTACAGACTAATACTGTGCATATAATTACTATGGTCAGGAATTTACAATTACAATTCATGTAGAGTTAGACTCCACATAGCTCCCAGTGATAACTATTTTAGTTTCAAGCCTTAAAATGCAATTCCACATTTGTATAAATCATTAGCACTGCAAACATATATATGGCTCTAACTATGCATACTGACAAAGTGTCAGTGAAAACCAAGGTTTCCTGAATCAACATTTTCCTATTTTCCATCTTTGAGCCTGGAATAATGTTATATAACCTATTTATTTTCAAGTAGATTTTTAAATGATGAAAATATTTCTAAACATGGTAAAATTTTGCACTATCTAGCAAATATTTCTAAACTTAAGCAAAGATAAAATAAATTCAACATGAAAGTTGCTCATTAGTTCCTTAAAATGTTTCATTGAGTTGTAATTAACATAATAACAAGTGCATATTTAAAATTTTGCAGAGTAAGACTTAATGAATTTTATCATTTATGTGCTTTTAAACCTGTGACTGCAATCACAATAATATACATATACGTGATCCCCAATGGACTTACTGTGTATCTTTGTAACCTCACTGCCATTACTTGCTCCAGGGAATCAAAGATGTGCTTTCTGTCACTCTAGGATAATATGTATTATATAGAATTTAAACAAATGTGATTGGAACTTGTATACTGTTTGCTTTTGGTCTTACTTCTTTCATTCAGCATACTTATTTTAAAATTCATGTCACCATGCCTGTAAATATTACAAATAAAATGGTTTTGAATATTTATATGCAAATCTGTGCATGGATATATATATATACCTTCATTATTCCTAAGTGGAATAAATTCCCAAATTGCTTTCCAAACTGACTAAATACTTTACATCATCACTAGCAATTCTTACCTAAGCCAAACCTCTTCTAGTTTTATAGTACAAGTCTTGACATTTATTTCTATGATGCATTTTGCGTTAATTTTTATATAACACATGAAGTAAGAACTGAAATTTGTTCTTTAGCATTCTGATACACAATTCTTTCAGCACTGTTTGTTGAAAAGACTGTCTTTTCTCTACAGGTTTATTTTGAACATCTTTTGAAAACTTCTTATCCACTTAAGTGTGAATTTATTTCTGAACTCACCGTTCTGTTGTGTGGATCTATTTTCTATCTTTCAAGACATTTTTTTCCTTTGTGCTTTATCTTTACAGCCTTTTACTATTAGTCAATTTGTGTCTTGTATTTAAAGTACATGTGCAGGCAACATTTAATTTGTTCTTGTTTTTGTTTCCAACATAATAATATTTGTCTTTTAAATGTGGTATTTAGGTCATTTTATTAGCATAAACAATTAAATTTGATTTTTTTATCTCATTTTTTTT
>NW_004567116.1:49756216-49759411 GCF_000260355.1 Condylura cristata | reverse complement strand
TTTTTTTTTTTTTTGTCCATTATTTCTCCAGGGACTGCAAATACACATATGTTAGTTTATCACTTTCCTGATGCTCTGTCCAATTTTATTTGTATTTCTGTTTTATACTACAGTTTCCATTATGTCAGATTCAGTCACTTCTTTGACAGTGTTTAATCTGTCATAATTTCTTTCAGTGTCCTGTGATGTTCATTACAATACATATTTTATTTCTAGAAATTGAATTGTATTCTCAAAATAAAGTGTCTCTATTGAATTTTTGAATGTATGGAATCAAGTTATATCAACTTTGTTAAGATTTTATTTATGTATACATACAAGAACTGGGGTGCAGGCCAGAGATGTGGGAGGTGAGAGAGTACACCAGAGACAGAGGGGTAAGCAGAACAGGCAAATGGACTGAAATACACTGTTGAAGGGAACAGCCAGCAAGACAGGAGAGGTCTTTTATGCTATGTGGGTCACTTCCATGGCTGGGGTTCGAACTTGTGCTGCAATGGCTGCAAATAGCTTCATAGTACTGTATTTTAATGCCTTGCACCACCACAGAAGGTCTATCACACTTTTAATAACTTTGTCTGCTAATTCTGACATCTATATCAGCTATGGGTCAATTTTAGTTCATTGATTTTTCTCCCTGTAGAGACTGTATTTTCCTGCTTTAAATGTATGACAACTTTTTACTTAATACCATACATTAAAAAATTCACTTAATTTCTCAAACCATGTTGTATAGGAACCTATCAAAGAACATAAAAACACTAATTTGAAAGAGAAGCTGCACTCCTATCACAACACTTTACAATAGGTAATATATGAAAACAACCCAAATGTCCTAAAACAGTTAAGTGGATCAAGAAGACATAAATATATGCATGATAGAGTACTACTCAGCTATCAAAAATAAATAAACTCATGACAGTTGTAGCAACATGAATGAGCTGAAAGTGATTACACAAAGTTAGAAGGAAAAAATTAAATATCAGATGGTCTCACTTATATACAGAATACAGAAAAACCAAGCAAAGGATCAGTGTAATGCAAGCTAAAACATAAAATCTAAAAACATAGATTTTAGATACACAGAAAGGGAAGGGGAGGAAAAAGGGTCAAAAGAGGAGAGGAAAGAGTATAAGGGACTATGGTGATGGGTCACGGGTACTATGGTGGTGGTAGAACTATGGGGACCACATGTGAAGGGGGAAATCAAATACTGTATATAAATGAACATGTATGAAATAAATTTAATTTAAAAATAAAATCAGGGTCCACCCTGGTGGTACAATGGATTAAAATGCAGCACTATGAAGCAATCACAGCCACTATAGCATGAGTTCAATCCCCAGCCAAGGAGGTGACCCACATGGCACATCAGACCTCTCCTGTCTTGCCCATTCTCCCCTCAGTAAAGTATCTCAGTAGATCTGCCTGCTCTGTTCCCCACTCTGTCTCTGGTGAATCCTCTCTCCACTGCCCACACCTCTGGTGTGTATCTCACTTCTGTATGCATAAATAAATAAATCTTTAAAAAATTAAAAGCAAAATTTCACCTCATTCAGTGCTGGATATTTTTATATTGCTATAAAGTTTTCATTAGTTTTCTTTTGAAATATATTTCAGTTACTGGAAGTCATTAGATCTTTTTGATTCTTATATTTAATATTTGGAACATGCTTAATCCACGGCTAGTTAGTCCTCACTATTGAGACACAACCTTTCTGTGTTTTCTACCAGTGTCTATGAATTAAGTTTTCCAGCTCTACTAAGAGAAATGAATACTTTTACTTGTAGTTTTGGACATATCTTTGACAGTCCCTTGTTTTTTTTTAAAATGAGCTACCATTAGTTCATACTATTATATGTTTCAAGATCACCATTTTACATCTCCATAGATGTGTGTACCACCTTATACCAACCACAAATATTTTAATCCCATTTATCTCTATCAAAGGAATTCCTGTACTTCTTATACTTATTTCCCAGTTATGCTTTCTCTCTATCAGGCATCATTTTTTGTTGGAGTCTAAGAGCTGTTTTCACTTTATTTTTTTAGTTCATTTTTTTGTTTGTTTTTTCCTTTGTATTCCACATACAGAATATTCATCCCAACATCTGTCCTTCTTATCTTGAATTATTTAGTTCTGCACAATCTCTGCAAGTCCTATTCAAGTTATTAAGAAAAACAAGGTTTCATCGTTTTTGGAGCTAAGTAGTATTCCAATGTGTGATTATGTGAATGAGCCACAAATTCTTTACTCACATGTCCATCAATGGGGCATTTAGATGTTTTCATGTCTTGGCCATTGTGAATAGTACTGCAAGAAGAACAAGTGTGCATGTATATCTTTTTGAAGTTGTATTTTTTGATGAATTTACAGATTCTTTACCTATTTAACTAGAAGAAAAATTTCTGTATTATACAGTTAGTTCTATTTATAATGTTTTGAAGAATTTTTATATCATTTTCCATAGAGGTTACCCAAATTTACTTTCTCACCAACAGAAGTGAGAATTTGTTTTGTTTCATGCTCCATGCTCATGACAATATTTTTTTCTAGCATTATATTGGTATAGACTATTCTTAAAGCAATGAGGTAACAAGTCGTTGTATACATTCTATATTTGACAAGGGGTTAATATCAAAAATATATAAAGAATTCATAAAACTCAACAAAAAACAACCCTATCAAAAATAGAAAGAAGATCTGATTAAGCACTATACCAAAGAAAACGTATAAACGGTCAATAGACACATGAAAGGAAAAGCTCTGCATTTTTTATTATAAGAAAATATAAATTAAAGCTCTCTAATCCTTTTGCATATCTTTCCTTTTTTTAAGATTATTTATACATACAGAACTGGGGTACAAGCCAAAGGTGCGGGGGGTGAGAGAATTCACCAGAGACACAGTGGGGAGCAGAACAGGCAGATGTACAGGGGGGTGAGAGGATTCACGAGAGACAGAGTGGGGAGCAGAACAGGCCTCCTGACAAAGTCCACTGCTGCAGGGAGCAGTGGGAAGATCAGGAGAGGTCTGCCACACCATGTGGATCACCTCCCTGCCAGAATCGAACTCATGCTGCTGTGATTGCAATAGCTTCATAATGATGTGCTTTAAACTGTTGTGCCACTAAGAAGGGCCCTGCATATCTTTCTTCACTTCGGTTTGTTTCCCACATACATGCTAATGTCTG
>NW_004567116.1:49749412-49755481 GCF_000260355.1 Condylura cristata | reverse complement strand
AAGAGTTCTATGACCTGTCCTGGACTCCAAGAAAACAGCAACAGGCAACACATATTTGGTTTTCACCATCATAGAACCTTTAATCATTTTTTTTGAAAGTATTGCATTCATAGAAAATTTCAAACTTCATCTATGAAAGGTTTATTAATATGACATGATATAATTCATACTTTATTTCCCCTCTCATGCTTCCTCTATTACCACTTCTTCTTTATGATATATAAAAAAATTACAGACACAGACATCTGCTTTCAATACATACATATAAAAATATTACATAGTTACTTTGCCTCTTTATTCAACTATCACACATTTATACAACTATCATGCATTTATACAACTATCATACATTGAATTCATATTCTGGGACAGAGTGTGTGCTTAGACCAATGATAAAACCAAAAATATTTAGTTGCTTCCCAAAATGTTTACAATTACTACATGTAACAGACTACAATTACTAGATGTAACAGACTACATGTAAAACACAGTATGTAATAAAGTGCTACACTTGGCAGAAGTGCAGGGAGTTAATAGAAGTTGAAGAAAGTAAATTTAACCCCATCTGAGAAGGATAAGGATGGTATCACATATGTATAAATTCCAAATTAAAAGTTGAATAAAAATTAAAAGTCAATTTACATACTTCTTTTGCTTAAAATGCAGGAGAACATGAAAGAACTTTACTTCTGCCAAGTAATATGAAAATACTACTAACATTCAGAGATAGTCAGATGGGGGGAAATAAGAAGCAATTGAAAATGTAATGTTTGAGTAAACTGTATTTTAATATATAACAATGCAATCATAGTGAAACAAAATGATTTCTAAAAACAATACCATGCAAAAACTAAGTATAAGAAAATAGAAGTTTTTGGCCCTCCCTGGTGGTGCAGCGGGTTAAAGCACAGCACTAAGAAGCTTAAGCCACTTCTGCATGAGTTCGATCCCTGCCAGCCCCGTAGGTAACCACATGGCACAGCAGACCTCTCCTGGCCAGCCCACGGCTCCCCTCAGCAGTGTACTTCGACTGTCTGCCTGTTCTGCTCCCCACTCTGTCTCTGATGGCTCCTCCCACCCTTCAAATCTCTGGCCTGTACCCCAATTCTGTATGAATAAATAAATAAATCTTAAAAAAAAATAAAATAGAAGTTTTAAAGTTGTAAAAGATGAAGAATTAAATCAAGCTATGTAGTTCTTAAGAATATACCAGCTAGAAAAAAGAGACATTTCATTAGTGATACAAGATCAATTTATCTGAATGACATCATTCCAAATGAATTATTCAATTATGACTATTTTACAGTATTAGAAGGGAGACTTTAGACAAACCAATAATTAAGGTTAGAGAGTACAACATTCCTCTCTTTGTAATTGATGAGAGAAATTAGCATTTAAAATGTTAAAATTAACATTTATAGAACTCTACCTTCAACAACTACAAATCACTTATTCTTTTCAAGCATGTGTGAAAAAGTCACAAAGATAGACTAAATGCTAACTATAAAAAAAGAGTTTCAATAAACTCGAGAAATTTAACTCATAGAATATATCAGATTATATTCTCTATTAATAAAATATCGAATTAGGGAGTCAGTAATAATAACACATACAGCAATATATGCAATATTGTACAGGAAAATCCTCTCCATCAACAGAGGAACAGATGATTAGCCCACCCAAACCTAGCATCAGATTTAAGGCTGCTTAGAGTGAAAGATCATTGTGACTTTGCAGCAATACCTGACTCTCATAGATTAAGAAACAATGACAGGAAAAATGTAAGTCTTTCTTGATTTATATTGACAAATCAGGTCAAGAAAATATCAAAACAAAAATAATCCTGGAGTAAGGAGAAAATATCAACTTTTTTCATTTTCACCAACCCAAAGTCTACCTTCCACATATTAAACTTTATTTCCAAATCACAAAGACTTCCTTTTTCTGTAAGTCTCTGTTGGCAGTTTAACTAGGCTCTGGAACTCTTTGATGCACAACAGAGCTCAAAACCTTATATAATTTGGTACCTACAAATGCAACTAGAAGATGTTGACAACAATGCAGCCTTCAGTTTTGGTCTGACCTATGATCACAGCCAGTGTTTTCATACTAAATACAGGTTGTCCTAAGCATCAGTGAGAAGAAAAACATCTGATACAAATGACCTATCACCTTTGATCAGGATACAACCCACAGATATCCTATCAAACTACAGTTGAACCTTAAAGAATATGTGTTTGAATCACACAGTTCCATTTCGTGTAAATAAGTTTATTCAACACATACCGGTGTATGAACTGCTATACCTGTACAAAAATATGAATTGATTATTCACATTCTGTTTTCTTTTCTTTTTTTCTTGTTTCATTGGGGTGGCATTGGTTTACAATACTGGAAATGATCTATGTGACTAAGTTACAATTCCTGTAGGTATGTATACCACATCCACGATCAAAGTACTTGTAGCCCTTTACTATAAACATCGGGCCTTTTTTCCCATCACTTTCCTCCCTCCTTCGATAGTAGCCTCGATTCTACTTTTTTTCCCCCTAGGGTTTATTTTAATTTAGCTTTGCTAGTTCTCTTTTTGGTTTCTTTATGACCAAAATGTAATTGAAAGCATCCAGTATTTATTTTTCTCCTTCTGATTTATTTCATGTCCCATTATCCCCTCTAACTCCATCCATACTACTACTATAGGCAAGAATTTATCTTTTTTTTTCTTTTTATAATTGAGTAGTTCTCCAGTGTGTGTATATATATCACATCTTCTTAGTCCATTCATTTTTTGTTGGGTACTAAGATTACTTCCTGAACTTGAATATTTCAAATAATACTGCAATGAACATATATCCCTTTGAAATATTTTTCAGGTACATACTTAAGAGTGGAATTGTGTCAAATATACTATCTACTTTAAATATTTTCAACAACCTCCATATTGTTTTCCATAAACACTATGGAAAACATAGTCTTATTTCCAACAAAAGTATATTAAGGTTCATTTTTCTACACATTTTACCAACATTTTATTATTTTAGGATTTTTTGATATGAGTCATTCTCACGAGAGAATTAGCATTTCCTTGATGCTAATTGATGTTGAACATTTTTTCCTGTGCCTCTCTTATCATATCTTCTTTGGATAAGTGTCTATATAAGTGTTCTGCCCACTTTTTGATAGGGTTGTTTATTTTATTTTCACTGAGTTGAGTTTTCATTGAGTTCTTTGCAGATCTTGGATGTCAGCCACTTGTCAGATGTATTATGTGCAAATATTTTCTCTCATTCAGTAGGGTTCTTTTTCTCTTAATGATAGTTTATTTTGCTCTACAAAGATTTGTAGTTTTATATAGTCTCATTTATTCATTGTTGTTTTTGTTTTTCATTCCACTGGAGTTAAAACCCAAAGACATAACTGTAAACAATGTTGTGGAGTGATTTTTCATGTTTCCTCTATGAATATTATGTCTTCAGTCTTATATTCAAGTCTTTAATCCATTTTGAGTAAATATTTTATGTATGGTATAAGAGAAGTAGTCTAGTTTCAATTTTCTGTATGTAGCAATCTAGTTTTTCTAAAACCATTTATTGAAGAGATTTCCCTTTCTCCATTGTATAATCTTAGTTCCTTTGCTTTTTATTCATTTTCAATTTGTGCAAATATTTTTATTTTTATGTATATTTGATTTTTTCTTATTTGTTATTAATTTATATATCTATTTACATTATTGCCCATTTAAAAACAATGTTTACATTCCTTCTCCCCCACTTCACCCACTTGTCATAACCATAGTCCCCCACATTCCTCCCTCCCTCCTCCAATTCCTCGCTGCCCCTCTCCCCTGTAGAATATCTGTTTCATAATTGTTTGTTTCTGTTTTGTTGTTTATGTTTTGTATTGTATACTCTTAGTTTCTTTGTTGTAGATTAGTTGTCCATTAAAAGGTAGGTTTAATTCTCAATTCTATTCTGTTGTTTTGCATGTCTCTTTTAATTCTGATACCATGCTATTTTGATTGCTATAAACTTGTAGTATAGTTTGACTCTGGAGCCACAATATCTCCATTACATTTTTTGTAAGATTGCATCAACTATTTAGGGGCTTTCGGGGAGCTATATAAATTTTAGTAATGTTTTCACTATTTTGTTGAAGAATTGTATTAAAATTATGATATGGATTACATTTTACCTTATGACTTTGCATAAGATAGCCATTTTAACAAAGTTAATTCTTCTAATCCATGAACATGGAGTATCACTCCATTCCTGTGTGTCTTCTGCTTATATTAACTTATAATTTCTTATATTAACTTATAATGACTTATAATTTCCATTGAAGAGATTTTTTTTAAGTCTTTTGTTAGGATTATACCAAGGTATTTAGTACTTTGTAAAGCAGAGTTAAATGAGATTGCTCTCTTGATTCCTTTTTCTTCTAGTTCATTATTGACAAATAAGAATGAAATAGATTTTTGTACATTCACTTTGTAGACTACATTTACTGTAGTGACTATATCTAGAAGGATTTTGTGGAATCTTACGGTTCTTTACATATATTATCATGTCATCTGAAAATAGTTAAATTTTTGCTTCATCTTCTACAACTTGGATTCTTATTATATCTTTCTCTTACCTAATTGCTCAAGTTTGTTCTCACAGTATTATGTTGAATATTGTTGGTGTCATGATCTTAAAGTTTTTAGTTTATCATCACTGACTATAATGTTAGTTGTGGATTTGACACATTTTGCCCTTGTAATGTTGAGGTATGTTCTTTATGTACATGTTTTTATCATAAATGTATACTAAACTTATCAAATTTCTTCTCTACATCTACTGATGAATATACAAATTTTATTGGTCCTTTTGTTGCTATTGTAAAATTACAATCAATTGCAGTGATTGAGTAACATATGTTGAAACATCCTATGTCCTTAAAATAATTCCATTTGGTTATGATATATAATTGTTTCATATGTTGCTGAGTTTATGTGCAAAAATCTTGTCATGAATTTTGGTATTTATTTTATGTGTGTGTAGGATTCCTTTATTGCAATGAGTTTATATTTGATATAAGAGCAATGTAGACCTAATAAAAATGATTGGGGACCTCCCTGGTGGTGCAGTGGGTTAAAGCATAGCACTAAGAACCTTAAGCCACTTCCACATGAGTTGGATCCCCACCTGCCACAGAAGTGACCACATGGCGTGGCAGACCTCGCCTGACCCACCCGCTGCTCCCCTCAGCAGTGTACTTTGTCATTCTGCCTGTTCTGCTCCCCACTCTGTCTCTGGTTAAGCCTCTCAACCTCCGCATCTCTGGCCTGTACCCCAGTTCTGTATGAAAAATAAATAAATCTTTTTAAAAAAAAAGTTTGGAAGATGGCAGCAGAGTAAAGATGCCGAGATCACTGCGTCCAGGCTTGCATAGGGATTGAGGACTGAAAAAGGACTATAGACTTACTCACTGAGAGTTTCAACCCAAACAAAAACACCCTGGACTCACTAGAAGGTAGAAAACTGAGGGGGAATCAGAGATTGGGGAGTTCCCTTCTGGGAACTCTCGGGGAAACCCAGGCCCCTGAAGTTCGGCCAGCTGCAGGAGCTGCTTTGCCCCACACTAGACCCTGGAGGTGAAGGGGAGAGCTCAGCTCAGGGAGTGGAGCCCAGGCTGCCTAAAGACTGCAAATCTGATACTAAACACCTGGATAAGGAAAAAAAACACAGAACTGCAGACCCCATTGGGAGCACCTGGGCACCACACAAAGCTGCAGATCAGCTTCACCAGCTCTGGAACTGGCAATATGGCAGCAGAATAAAGACGCCGAGATGACTACATCCAAACTCACACGGGATTATATAAAAACGAACTATAGAATTACATGTTACGACTTTCAACCCAACTGAGAAAACCCTGGACTCACTAGAAGGAAAATAACCTAGGGAGAACCGGCAATTGGGGAGTTCCCATAAGGGAAGCCTCACAGGCAGGATTAGCTGAACCCTGCAACTATGATTTGAGAACACCAGCAGCTTCCTACTCCTTCAGCTCCTTTAAAAATCTAGG
>NW_004567116.1:49741095-49742683 GCF_000260355.1 Condylura cristata | reverse complement strand
GAGTGGGGAATGGGATCAAAAACGGGGGGCGGGGGAGGGAAGTGCACTGGATTATGGTGATGGCACACGGGTGACTTGGTGATGGGAAACCCGCGGGGACTACAATTGAGATGGGAAAAAATGTACAAAATGATGTAAAAATAAACTGTTATAAAATAAAATTTAAAAAAGCAAAAAAAAATAATTGAGAACATTCTCTCTCCTTCAATTCTTTGGAATATTTTGAGAATTACAGCTACTTTCAGCCTTAAAGACTTGGTAGAATTAGCTAATTTACCCATCTGATTGATTTGTTTTTTGAGGTCTTTATTATCATTATTATTATTATTATTATTATGATCATCATCATCATCATCATCATCATCGTCATCGTCATCATCATCATATTACTACTTTTTCAATGCCCTTGCTTGTAATTAGTCTGTTAAGGTTTTTTATTTCTATTTCTTGATTTGTACTTGAAATGTTATATAATTCTAAGAATTGGTCCATTTATTCCAGATTTTCCAATTTGTTGGTCCTTGTGTTGCTTAAGTGTCTGCTGTAAATTTTCTTTCATTTTTATTTTATTTGTTTGACTTTCATCCCCTATTTTTTCATAGTCAGAATAACTATAGATTTTTTCTATTATAAATATATTTTCCAAAGAGCTAGCTTTTGTTTTTATTGATGTTTTGAATTGCCTTTTCAATCCTATTTTATGTATTTAACCTTACTTTTAAATATTTTCCTTTTACTGAATTTTAATTCATTTACTCTCTTTCAATTCCTATATATGTAATGCTAAAGTATTTATTTGCTCTCCATCTTGTTTCATAATGTTCACCTGTATTACCACATACTTCTACCTAAGTAATGCTTCTGCTGCATCCCATTGATTCTGGTAAATAATGTTTTCATTTTTCTTCAATTTTTTTTTAATTTCTTGTTCTATTTCCTAATTAACCCAGTATTCACTCAGTAATAGTGTGCTGGTTAATCTTCAGATAGTTTTTTCCTGCTTTCTTTTTGTGATTGATTTCTAGTTAAATACAATTTGTGAGCACAGAACATGCTTGATTGACTTCAATCCTTATGAATTAATTGACACTTGGATTTTGACTTAATATGTAAACTATCCTGGAAAATGTCCCAAGTGTCCTTGAAAAGAATGTGTACTAAACTTTGGAGATGTGCAGTGCCTTACAAACCTCCCGTAGTCTCATCTGATCCAATTCCTCATTTCCTCATTTAGAGCTATTGTTTCTTTATTGATTTTCTGTCTGACTTATCTGTCCATTTATGTAAGTGGAGTGTTGCAATTTTCTACAACTGTTGTGAAGCAATTAATGTCTGTTTTCAGGTTTATTAATAGTTGTCTTATATGTTTTTGTGCCAGTTTGGAGCAAATGTCTTGACAAATGTTATTTCTTCCTGATGTATGGATCCATTAATCATTTGACAATGCCTATCCACTTCTATTGTCACATTTTTAAAACTGGAAATTCATTTTGTTTGATGTTCATTATGGCTGTATGGCTGTACCTCTTTGTTTGTAGGATGGTGGACAGCCTCATTTATTTGCACGATAATTTTGCAGCCCATTTTT
>NW_004567116.1:49716715-49740775 GCF_000260355.1 Condylura cristata | reverse complement strand
TGGGTTTGTTTTTTGACCCAACCAATCACTCTGCCTTTTGATTGGCGAGTCCAATCATTTCCATTTAGAGTTATTATGATACATGGAAATTTGTTACTTCCGTCTTTACTTTTCTTTTTCTATTAATTTCCTTATTTGTTTTTTGTGAATATTTCCTGCTCCTCTCAACATTTCTTTTAGGGATGTCTAATTTTTGCAAATGCCTTCAGGTTTTTTTTTTTTCTTGGAAGATTTTTATTTCTCCCTCTTATATGAAATATATAGTTGCAGCATACAGTATTCTTGACTGGCCATTTTTTATCTGAGGGTTTAGGATAATCATTCCTTTCTGTCTAAGTCACCTGCTCATGAACCTTCATTTTAAACAAGCCCTCAGTAAGTCCTATGAGTCTGTAAGGTATCAAATCCCCAAAATCATCTCTTTGGCATTAAAATTATTTAATAGGAGACACTCTAAATGCTAACTGAGGTTACACAACTGTAAGACATTCATATGTGTAAAGGAATTATCTACCTATGTAAGGGAGTTCCCTATATAATATTAGGAAGACCAATATCTTTAATTTTTTCTAAGGCTAAATTACTAATTCATATTATTTACAAAAACAAGTTAAATCTTCATAGTGATCATATTTTGCTTACTGTAACATGCTTGGTAATGTCTCCTGGTTTACCTCACACTTTCTCCTCCCCAACATTACGTTGTCTTTAGCTAAAAATATTTTTGGTAGTGACTCAAGCTACTTTGCTGTTTTCAATAGTGTTCCAGGTTTCTTCTATATATACAGAACATACTCAAATTATTATTAAACTTTTCTTTTCTCTGGTCAATCTGTCTGATGTCAGCTGATTATTTGCCAGTCTAGAAAAATCTAAAGGGAAAGAGAATTGCTTCCTATCGCCCACATTTTTGACCTTCATCACTATAGATCTGGTGAAAAAAGAAAAAAAAAAGAATCTGAAAGTGAGGAAATTGTAAGAGGAATTGTTGTGTCACAATGGAGAGGGGAGGAACATTTTCTGAAGCCATGGATCGGACACTATCTTTCCTCCTCCCATCACCACTCATCAACATCTCATGTCACACAGGTAGGCTACTCATGGTACCTTTGCTATTTGTTACATGAGTATTTTTGGCAGGTTGGCTCTTTAGAGAAAATGAATGCTATCATCTTGACTTCATGGAAGATTATCTACCTTGGATCACACATTGTGAATTTCAGGTTTTTCCTTCTCCCCAAACCCCTGGGTCATATCTAACCTTCTTGTTGGGGGGTGTCTTGAATTGATTTGTTCTCGGATTTATTCTCAGGCCTCTGCTGCCCTGCTCTGAGCCTGGAATATTTGACTGTTATTTGAAATCCTCCTCCTCTCTACTCTTCTTCTTTCTATTCAAAAACAAATCACACTAAAAATCTCTTCACATTCCTAGTGTGTGAAGGTGACATAAACCCATCTAACAGGCAATGTGAGTTTTCTACATATCAGTTGGGATCCCTGGGCATCCTTGGGTTTTCTCAGCATATTTTTCTTTCCTGATTGGGAATGAAACTGCCAATAGCAGTTTCTATCTCATTAAAATAAAATATATTGGTTGAAGTGATATTATGGCAGCAAGGAAGAATATCTTTTGCATAAAGGAACTATTGAAGGCTTTCACAAAGGATGACATTCAGTTGAATCCCAAATGAGTCTTCCAGGAAACAAATGTGATAAGAGATCTCTAGGAGGAGGGAAAAGCAAAACCTGGAAGGATGAAAATCAGTAGGCTGAGGAAACAGAGAATGGATCCACTTAATTGGAACAGACAAAGTTTTCAGAAAGTAGCAGGTTATAAGATAGGAGCAGGAATAGAAGAAACAAACATACAAGAATTTAAAAGAAAAGGATAAAGGGGTCTTTTAACTAGTTCTCTGACTTGTATTTTCCTTTAATCAACTCAATGGAAATCACTTCCCTTGTCATTGCCTACACCCAAGAAAATACTCCATAATCTCAAAGAACCTGCTCAACAACAACAAACTATTGGAAAAAAGAAAAAAAAGAAAAAGAAAGAAACAAAGAATCTGGAGCTAGTTATCTCTGATACCACTCACAAGCAAGAGAATTGAAAG
Source organism: Condylura cristata (assembly GCF_000260355.1). Lineage (NCBI taxonomy): Eukaryota > Metazoa > Chordata > Mammalia > Eulipotyphla > Talpidae > Condylura > Condylura cristata. The sequence goes on along the minus strand of NW_004567116.1, from coordinate 49,738,661 downwards.
ACATCTGAGATGTGTCAGTTTAAAGAAAACAGTTTCTGTTTCTCAACCTTGTCTAGAAAGCTTAGAAGACAGGATTATTCTGTCCAGAGTCACTCTTTACCACCTGCTGAGACTCAACTACTGCTTTCTCTGTCTGGATTCTCCAGACTTTCCTCCCCCGTGCCAAAACTGGATCTGACCTTGAAGCAAACTTCCCTATTGCCTGCTTCCCTCCCAGGATCTGCCAATTTCTGTTCTAAAGTCTTCTAAATAACCACATGCAGTGTTAGGTTAAGGGCAAAAACCCACGCCCAGAAATGTTCTTTCTTTTTCTCTTTTCTTTTAATATCTATAGGGAAAATTTGTTTTTAAAATAGTCACCTAAGGTGTGATTGAAAGGAAATCACTACTTGTCATTTCCCACTCCATAAGAAATGTCATTCAGTCAAACTTAACTAAGCCTTTTATTTCTCATAGTTGTTCCCCCATGAGCTGCCTGTCAGCAGACATTCCAAAAACAGCAAAAAGGCTGACTACTCTGCAGTAGTTTTCACAGAGCAATTTCTTCAGCTTTAAAAATCAAATTTCCAGGTCCTATTCTTTCTTTACAAATGATACCCCTCCCAGAACTGCATGTCCAAACCTATTTAGGAACCAGTTAGAACAAAGAATAAAGGCTTAAATTTCTGCTCTTTCTTATCCACTCCTCCTCTATCCACCTCCTCCACCTAGCAACACCATAGGAACCCCAGTCTTCTTAAAAGAATCAAGTAATTCACTGAAATTGCAATGTTTTCTCTCATACTTCTTATGGTATGCAGGTTGCAGGTTTCAGGACTGCCCGAGATGGTTCCCTACATTCAGCCTGGAGATAATGCATGTCAAAGGTAGAAATGAATTTGCCAGGGCTCACATAAGTCCAGGACTTTGGCCTCAGAATGTCCTTTAAATTCTAACTTGTAATCAATGTATTTTCCTGATAACACCTCAATTTTCTCACTTATGATATAGAAATACTAACATTTATCAGGTTTTTATTTTTTGAGTAGTAAATAAGCTATGGCAGACACTATTGGTTGCTTTTTATTTTATTTTTTACTGAGAGCAGGAAGAAGGCACAATGCAAGTTAAGATAAAGGCTGCCATCATGAGCTTCCCCATGCATCTCTGACCCATGTCTCTTTCAAGTGTCTCTCCCATGATTCCAGGTCCTTGGTACAAGTCAGGAAGCCAGTGTGGCTTCTTCTTCACGTGTCTCTCTTCCCCATGTGCCTCCTCCAAGTCGTCTCAAGTCATCATCCTTTTCCAGGTTTTTGTTTCTCAGTGTTCTCTCCCATCCTTTGTAGATTCCCCTCACTGCTCTGATACAGCCTACTTAACATGGGACAGGGGACATGGAACTTCGCCTTTCTATAGATATTACACTGCTATACTCTGGCACATTGCACCTCAACAGAATGAAAATGCTTAAAACTTACTTTATTGATCTATTTTTCAGTAGGTGGTAGCCAGTTAATACAGTTTAGACAGTGTAATATAAGCAAAATCCTAAGAGGTTCAAGAAATGTTTCTGTTCTCCTAATAAAAGGGATGAATGGAGCTGACTTCCCTCATTTTCTTCTTCCTACCTTGAATACATATCTGATTACTGGAGCTTTATGAGTCATATTGTGACTGGGAGAATCTCATAGTCATCAGTGCTGACATATTTCAGGCATTGAACCAATGCTGGAGCTATCAAATATATTTCTCATTTGAAAAAATGTCTTCCTACCTTCTTTCCTTTCTTCCTTCTTTTCCTTAAGCTACTGTAAATTGTGTTTTCTGTTTCTTGTCACAAATGCATTCCTGAAATATGGAAATTAAATATAAATAGCAGTTATAAGAGTCACTAGTATAAGAAAAATATTACCTTGTATTCTCTTCTCTTCATTTCCCTTGTGGTATCCCCTCAAAATACAAAGTTCTAATATATATACCATTGGATTATTGATATTTAGAGTAAAATTTGAGCCCAGAATAATGGTTTTGCTTTCAAGACCACTGTAATTTGCCTCCTCCTCTTGTCCTTACCTGCACATAGCTATCAGAATCTCGGTTAAGGTCAGCCATGCCAGTTGGTAATATAAGAGACTAACTTAACTCTATACTCTCCACTCCTTCCCTTATTCTCTTCCCTTCTTTTCCCTCATACTTCTTCAATCCTCTCTATCCTTCATTTCCTAACTTTCCTAATTTTCTACCATCTCTCTAAGACACACTTTTTGATATGGCCGACCAGACCCAGAGGAGAGAAGGAATTGTGTGGAATAAACACAGTTGCCCCACTTGGCAATGGAGGTTGGTAGAGAGGGAGACGTGGTTAGTCAAGGGAACCCTTGGAGAGGAGCTACAATGCAACCTAATTGTGTTATATTTGGGTAAATTGTGACACCTGTGGTTTATATTAGAGAAAACCCAGACTTTAAGCTTTGTATGGTACAGTGTAAGTGGCTCCCAAATGGAACTAAATCCTCTACTAATGAGATACTGTATGTCTTTGAGATGCCATTCAGCTTCCTTTGCCCAGAGTTGATTTAAGTTTTTGAAGAACAATAGACACCACCATAGTGTGAGCCACTGTCTTAGAAAGGTATTGTAGAAGCATACTGAACCCAGAGAAACATAATTTTAGCTTCTATCTCTGCCTCTTTATGAGCTGGCAACTTTAAGATAATCACTTTGCTGTTTAATTGTTACTGAATTTTCAAAGTTATTCACTGTCTTTAGAATCAAGGGATTAAATAAGGAATCAAAGGACACATGCTTACTGAAGCCACAAATGTGCTTTTGTGTTTTACAAGCATTGTTTAAGCATTTACCATGTGTTACCTAGCATAGTGCTACAGATATACACCCAGTGTGTACAATATATGAACATAGTAATATGAACATAGTCTTTCCTGGTGGTTCAAAAATGAGTAAATTACAATTCCAGGAGGAATTCTAAGAAGGAAAGACATATATACAAAGCAAAGAATTCTGATCTCTTGGCCTGAAATGCTTCTCTTTCTTCAGTTTGTCCTTCAAATATTAATTCAAATTCACCTTTTCTAGGGAAACTTTCTGTCCTCACTCCAATCAAAGCAGGTCCCTGGTAATATTCTTGGTGTTACCTTTTATTTCTTAGGAGCATAATGTTTCTGAAGGTTCTAAGTCTAGCAATCCTTCTCTAACTGTGGGACCTTGAATCTAACATAACAAAATCTTGGAAAAAGCTTATAGAAAATGGGGGTAATACTTATTTCTTGGGAGCTTAGAAGTGAACAAGAAAGCACTTATAAAAGTATTGAAAAAAAGTAAGTTTTAAAGAGAGGTTAGTTTTTAATATCATTCATGATATTTTAATGTTCATTCCTCCCACCACACAATTAACATAATTTATGATTTTCTAAAACTGCTGTTCATTTTTGTACATTGCTTTCCCCCCACAGGTGTAGTCCTTGTAGTCTCCCAGCACCATACCACCTGTGAAATCATCATCAAATTCCCTTGAGCTCTTCCATCCTCTGTTTTCACCAAACTCCCTCCCCTCCCTTGCCGTATGCCTCAGATCTGTGGTCAGCTTGCAGGTTTTGTTTTTATTCTTTTATTTCCTTTCTTTAAAAGATTTATTTTTTTTTATATGCATACAAGAACTAGAGTGTAAGCCAGAGGTGGGGGTGAAGAATTTACAAGACAATGGGAAGCAAAACAGGCAGATCTACTGAAATACAGTGAATAAGACAAAGAGGTCTACTGCTCCATGTGGGCCAAGTCCCTGGCCAGGAATCAAACTCTGTCACAGTGGTTGGCCATAGCTTGATGACACTGAGAATTTAACCCCTGTGCCAACAGAGACTCAGTTTTATCTTTTTCTTGACTTATTTTTGGTTTCTCTATAAAACTCATATAAGTAAAACCATCTGATATTTATCTCTTCTCCTCTTGGCTAATCTCACTTAGCATAATCACTTCCAACTCCATCCATGTGACTGAAAATTGCAGGAGCTTATTTACTGAGCAATATTCCATTGTGTAAATATACAACAACTTTTGATCCATTCATCTATTTTAGAGCACTTGAGTAGTTTCCATATCATGGATTTTGTAAACAGTGTTGCAATAAAGATAGGCATGCTGGACTCCTTTCAAATTCTTGTTTTTGTGTTCTGTGGGTAGATTGCTAAGAGTGGAATTTCTGGATCATACAGTAGATACATTTCTAGTTATCTGAAGGACATGCATTCTGCTTTCCCAAATGGCTGGACCAGTTTACTTTCCCACTAGCACATTATTAACTTTAAAAATACATAGATCAAATCAGTTTTATTCATATTCCCTATGCCTATCATAGTATGTCATAATCTCAGTATTTTACTTTATATAATGTAATTAATAGTAACTATTCCATAGGGGTATTTTAAAGATTAATCCTTACAAGGCAATATTATTTACAGTCATCAGTGAAGCAACAGATAAATGTTCAACTGGTATTCTATGTTAATAATAATAATATATTTTGTTATATATTATTAATAATTATGTATTATATAAATATAACATAAATAATTATCTCTATTATATTTATATAATAGGTTATATAAATATATAAATTATAATACTTTGAAATTTTTATATATTTATATTATATAAGTAATAATTTATAAGCAATTATGTAATAATATATGTTATGCTTATATAATAGATATAATTATAAAATAACAATGTGTTATTATTATCATACTCTCCTGGATACATCAGATCTATGCATGATAGTATTTTTTTTATTTAATTTTTCTATTAAAGTAATATTGGGTTGTGTCATTGATAGTGTTTGGAAGTGTAGGATCTCTCCTTAGTCACCATATATACCTGCCAGTATTTTAAAAATTAAAGTTTAGTCTAAAATTTCTCTGCTCAATGTGGATAGATGTAGAAAAATATAGCTCAGTCCCTGTCATTCAGTAATAAACAATGGTACAAAAGAGCTCATTTCTTTCCGTGGTCTTCCTCTAGAAGAGGACAGAATAATCAAGAATACCAACAAGATAAGATATCTAAAGGTGACCTAAGTAGAGACTTGAAGACAGTGAGGACTTAACCAAGTTATGAAGTTAGTATATTTTCTCTTCAAAAGGAATAGTAAAAATGAAATAATGCTACCTTGAGCACAGACTTTGAGCAGAAGTGGAAAGAATAGAGTTGGAGAGAGAAATTAGGAGTTAGATAATGGAAATCTTCACAGGCCAACCTAAGGATTTTATATTTTCTTCAGTAGACAATGGGAGTAACTGAAAAATTTCCAAAAGGGAGGGAAAGGTTACATTTAATCATACTTATATTTTAGATAGATAGGTCAGGAACAGTTAGTCAAGAGACCTGAATGAATCCAAGTAGGTAATGGTATTGGCCTTACTAAGGAGGTAAAAGTGATGAGAAGCCTGAGTGAACGAAAAACATAATTAGTGAGTATAAACACCAGAATTTGTGGACTAATTTGATGTAAAATGGAAATAAAAATTAAATGATCCAGAATTTGATCGGGGGACCAGACAAATATAGAGTCATTAGCTAATACAGTGAATGAGATAAATAGGCGAACTTGTAAGGGAGAAGGGGCTTGCCTAGTTATATACATATTTCATTTGATATTTCTATGGTGTCCATATCAATCCTATTCCTGCATGTTATATAACACAACCTTTTTCATGCACAGGCCATTTGCAGATTTCAAATGAAAATATACTAATTTTGTCTTTCATATCCAACCAAATAGCATATTAATCCAGCAAAACCATGGATTCTCTCCAGTTTTCTAAGGATTTGGTGACAAGATCCAGCAGTCTAACTTCTCCAGATGTTTGCAGAATACTAATCCCTCCAAAGACATGACCTAGTCAATCAAATCTCTAGTCATATTTTCATGAGTGGAGCTGGGACTCAGAGAAGAATTTGAGTCAGAAGTGTATGCTTGAGAGTCATCAGCACAGTGTTCATATAATGGCAACTCTGAGAACAGACTGAACCACCAGGACACTGTGAAAGATAAGAAAGTTTGAGAACAGTTAGAGTCTGAGGAATAATAACTATTAAGAGAACAAGACTGTGGGAGAAGGTGACAGAGGTGTAGCCAAAGATATGGGTGTAAACCATAAGAAACTCGATAAAGGACAAAATTGGTCAGAAATATCAAGAGTCACAAACATCAGACTGAAATCTAAATGTGGGAATTGTGGGTGTCTGGGTGATTTTAGTAGGCTGAGAGAACAGTGGAAGATGAAGTGTGTACATGGAGATGATATGTTGTAAAGACTACTATTTCAAGAAATTTGTTATTAAAAGAGATGGAAGGCACAGGGACAGTAGATCAAGGTAGCTAAATGTGGCAAGAAAGTCTGTGGGTGTCATCGTAATTATGCATGTTATAAAGCAGCATGTAATGAAGTGCATGTTCTGCAGTTTAAGTTCTAGAGTCAGATCCCCTGAGCAAAATTCTAAGTACATTCCCTAACTTCTGGGGCCCCATTTATACATATAAGATACAGATAGTAGCAATATTAACTATATGGGGTGCTGTGAGTATTAAATAAGCTATAATTGTTTAGACAATGTTCAACTTGTTGAAAACAATAAATATTAGCAAGTTTTTTTTTTTAATAATCTAGTCTAATGGCAAAAAGCCATTCAAAGGACACACTAAAGCTAAAGAAATAGTGATGTAGTACAGTTCTTGGGACAGCTAGAATGGAACAGTGCATGCAATACAGGAGTAAGACAGGAAGAGAAAACACCTTTGTCATTCACTGAAAGAATCAGAGGAAAGCAACAGGAGGTTCAGATGTAGATGTGTTTTGAGAGTCTTTTATCTATAAAATGTCAAACAAGGTCATGTACTAAGAATGAAAAAGGAAGCAGGAAGCTGGGGTGAGTGTTGGCACCAGAGTAAGTAGGGAAGGTCTTATTTCGCTGCTTTGGAGAGTAAAGGCAGAATTATGGAGAGGATAGGGCTTAAGAGTAGTTCTGTTTCTGTGATAAGTGTAAGATCCCCAGTATTCCAATGTGTGACATCACCATATATTCATCAAATGAATGAACATCATATTATTTAAGGCAATTACTATCATATCTGGAAAAGTACATTAGGAAAAACACACCCATGGCTGGAAGTTCAACATCTCATTTTCACCTGTGGACAGATAAATCAGGGACAAAATGAATAAATAAGCACTATATCCTTAAACAAAAAATTAGATCACGTGGCATTAATAGATACTTATATCACACTGCACTCCAAAAAAAAAATTGGATACACATTTATCTCAAATGCACATGGGATACTCCAAATTTGACCCATATTGGGGCATAGTACAAGTATCAAGAAATTCATGAAGTCTGAAAGTATATCAAGTAACTTCTCTGACCCAATAGTGTAAAATTAGAAATTCGCCACAAAAAGGAAAGCAGGAAACATTTCTGTTATGTATAGACTAAAGAATACACTATTGAGTGACTATTGGTTTAATAAGGAAATCAAAGAAGATATTAAAAATAACAGACAATGGCCCTCCCTGTTAAAGCACTGCACTGAGAAGCTAAAGCCACTTCCACATGAGTTCGATTCCCGCCTGGCCCGGAGGTGACCACATGGCGTGGCAGATCTCTCCTGGCCGGTCCGCTGATCCCCTCAGCAGTGTACTTTGTCGATCTGCCTGTTCTGCTCCCACTCTGTCTCTGGTGAAGCCTCTCGCCACCTCTGAGTCTCTGGCCTGTACCCCAGTTCTGTATACACAAATAAATAAATCTTAAAAAAAAAACAGACAAATGATAATGAAGACTCAACCTTCCAGAACTTATGGAATATAGCAAAAACTCTAATAAGAAAGATACACAACACACACACACATACACAACACACACACACACATATGCAAAACAGGCCCAAATCAAGAGTTAAGGAAGAGCTCAAATAACTAATCTTGTTATTTCACCTTAGAAATGAGAAAAAGGTGAAAAAACAAAAAAAAAAACTAGTAAAAGGAATGAAATTTAAAAAAGAGCAGAAATAAATAAGAGCAATAGAAATCAAACAGGTAGTCCAAAAGATTAATGAATTTGAAAGTAGTATTTTTGAAAAACAAATCATAAATCTCTCTTTACGATCAGAAAAAAATGAGGAGACACTATAGTAAATTTCAGAAATAAGATCATAATATATTACTATGAACATTTAGATGCTACTAAATTGAATAACTAGAAGAGGTAGGATGTATTCTTAGAAAAAAAAATCCAAATATCAGAAATTGAAGAAACAAAAAATTGGGAAATTGAAACAAAAGTCAAAATTTCCCCCCAGAAAAACAAAAGTACAAGATAAGATGTTTTCACAAATGAGTTCTACCAAATCTTCAAATATGAGTTAATATCCATCATTCTCAAACTACTCAAAAAAATTAAGAAAGCAGGAAGGCTCCAAACACATTTTATTATGTCAATATCACCTTAATACAAACAACCAGACATAAACAACAATAACACACACACACACACACAATAAATCTCGGTCAGAAACATAAATATAAAAAATTGCTTAACAAATTATATTCAATAACGCATCAAAAATATCATAAACCATGCCCTCCCTGATGGCACAATGAGTAAGAGCTCAGCATTGCAAGCTAGCCGCAGCCGCTTCAGTGTGACTTCTATCCCTGGCCCCCGGGGATGATCCACATGGCTCGGCAGACCTTTCCTGACCAGCTTGCTGCTCCCTTCAGAAGTGTACTTTGTTGATCTGCCTGTCTGCTCCCCACTCTGTCTCTGGTGAATCCTCTCACCACCCCTGCACTTCTGGTTTGTACCCCACTGCATAAATAAGTAAATAAGTAAAAATCTTTAAAAAAAAAAATTCTATGTGATGTGAATATGTAAAAGATTGAAAATAAAATCATAAATAAGCAGTGCTTATTCCAGGAACATGAGTTGGGTTTAGCACCTGATAATCAAAATTGATGTAATTTACCACATCAATAAAAGGAAAGATAAGAATCACATAATCATATAAGTAGATGCCAAGTATTTGGTAGGATTCAACATCCATTTGTTATGAAAACGCTAAAAACACTATATCTGAAAATAATAAAGGTTGTATACGACAAAGCCAACACTACCAACAGTGAAAAACTGTCAGTGTTTTCCCTACAATTTGGTGCAAGACAAGATTGCCCAAATTCACCATTATTGTTCAATATAGATTTGAATTTCCTAGCTGTAATTATGCAAAAGTAGAATATAAGTTAAATCCCATTTAGGAAAGAAGTAAAGTTAGCATCCTATAAAGATTATGCAATCTTTGAAAGTAAATGTGGGAATATGCATTTAAAAAAAAACTAAACTCTACTACAAATGTATTGAAATAATAAGATCAGTGAAGTAGTAGTGTACAAAATCTATACACATAAGTGAAATGTCATCCTATATAAAAACAATGATCAAGAAGAGGAAAAAAATAAGGAAAACAACCCATTCAAAATTGCAACAAAAGAATTAAATATTAAGGATGTGCTCAAGAAAGGAGGTGAAGGAACTACACAATGATAATTATGATACATTGTCCAAAGAAATAGACATGACGAAGCATATTCTGTAGTCATGTATTAGTACAATTAACATTGTCAAAATGTGGGACCTCCATGGTGACACAAAGAGTTAAAGTACAGAACTTTGAAGCTATCCACAGCTAGTGCTGCATGAATTCAATCCCTGGTCAGGGAGGTGACCCACAGGGACCAGCACCCTCTCCTGTCTTGCTCACTGCTCCCCTGAGCAGTGTACTTCAGAAAATCTGCCTGTTCTGCTCCCCACTCTGTCTCTGGTGCAGCCCCTCACCCCTCCCCCACACCTGTAGCCTACACCCCAGCTCTTATATGAATAAATAAATATATATATTTTTTTAATTGTCAAAATGAGTATCATACCTAAAACAACAAATGGATTTAATGCAACTCCAATCAAAGTTTCAATGGCATTATTCAAAGTAATAGAACAATTATTATTCAAATTCATATAGAAGCACAAAAATTCTGAATGTGCAAAGCAATCCTAGCAAAGCAATCCTATCACACTCCCAAGCTTCAAACTATACTAAAGCTCTATTAATCAAAACAATGTGGTACTGGAAGAAAAACAGACACACAGTCTACTTGAATAGAATTGAGAGCCCAGAAATATACCTGACTGTATAGACAGTGAATAAATAACAAAGTAGCTAAGAAAATGCATTAGAGCAAGGAATGCCTTTCCAATAAATGCTTTTGGCAGAAGAGGATAGTCATAGGCAAAAGAATGAAAGACAGCTGTCTCACATCATACACAAAAATAAACTCAAATGGATAGAAGACTTGTATGTACAATCAGAAATAAAATACATAGAATAAAATGCAAGCAAAACACCACACATAGGTACGTCAAGAAAGCGGTCTATTTCCAACCACAAAGGAAAAAAAATAATAATATAAACAATTGGCAGTATATCAAACTATAAAGCTTCTGTACAGAAAAAGAAACAAAAAGTTAACCTACCAAAGAGGGACAATTGTACCCTATGCATCCAACCAGGGGCTGAAAGCAAAGATCGACAGAGAATACATGCTACCCAACAAAAAGAAACAAATAACTTAATAAAAAATTGGGCAGAATAGCTAAATAGACATTTCTGCAAAGAAGACAAACAGGTGCTTAACAGAGAAAATGCTCATCATAATTCATTGTGAAATAAATTTCATCATCACTAATCATGAGGGAAATGGAAATAAAGACCACAATAAGATGGCATCTTACACCTGTAAGGATAACCTACCTTGGAAGGATGAGGAGTAACAAGTTTTGGCAAGAATGTGGCAAAAAAAATGAACATTTGTACATGACTGGTGGGAATGGAAATTGGGTCAACTCCTGTGGAATGCAGTGTGGAGATTTCTCAAATCATTAGAAATAGATTTGACATATAACTCATCAATTGCATTCTAAAGAATCTACCTAAAGGATACAAAAACACTGATTCAAAAGGGAACATGCACTCCTATATTCATTGCAGCACTATTTTTAATAACCACTCAATGAAAACTACCTATATGCCCAAAAATAGATGAGTGTATCAGGAAGACATGGTGCATACACACAGGGAATAATACTCATTCAAAATATAAATTCTTAGCATTTTCAATAACATATTTGGAGCTAAAGGAGATTATGCTAAGTGAAATAAATCAGAAGGAGAAAGACAAATACTAGATTCTGTCATTGATATGTGAAATATAGGAAAACAAAATAAATGGCCAGATAGAGTCAAACTAATTCAAACCATAGAACTTTGAGTATATAACTGAGGCTATCAGAGGAAGACTTATGGCAGGAGGGGAGTATTGAGAACAAAATGGAGAAGAAACATAATGGATTATGGGTGAATTTGTGGTGGATGTGGTGTAGCAGGGACAACTGAAAGGGGGGATTCTATATCTTTAAAACAGAGCATTATAAATAATGTCACCTCAATCAGATAAAATAATTTTTTTTTCTGACTAAGTTCAAAGAATACTCCAGCCATTGGCTGTCTCTAAATAATATGCAGAGGATATGAAAATTTTAGAAGAAAATGAAGTTATTAAAGAGTTGAGGTCTCAAAAATGTAGGAAGATAGAAGCAAGAGAATGACAGATTAGAAGTAAGAAGCTGGTGGTAGCCAGAGGATTCAAAAGTGATGTATTAAATTACAAGCTCACAAATCCTTTGCTATTTATCCCCATTGAGAGATAGAGTCTAATTTGGCACCTGCTAAAATCTGGTTTAACCATAGTGATCAGCTTAGCAAACAGCTACAAGTGTTTCACTAGATGGTCATGAGAAGCCATTCAGTGCTTTGAAGAAACTTGAGTTTGGAGTCTTGAGTAGCATTATCCAGCTAGTCTCATAGCTGGACCATATGGGATGGTTCCATGCTGGGGAGATCACCTATACAGGCCACAGGAGAAGTCCTAGGACAGCAAGAAGATAGACATAATATGTCCAGCCTTCTGCCACTGCCAACCCTTATGTCATAGAACAAAGCCTTGTTGTGTTTGCTGAATTCTGACCACCTACAAAAAATAACTGCTATTGTATGGGATGGTTTATTATACAACACTAAATAACCAAAACAATTGGAAATAAGCCTTCAAAGTAGTGAAGCCTAATCCTAACTGAAGACAAGAGCCACTCAAATTACCATGACGATATGAGTGAATGTAGAAAATGAAAGTGAAACTCATCATGTCAACAAGGACACTAGGACAAGATGTCAGATCACACAGAGGATGAGAACACAAGAAGATGTCAGATCACACAGAGGATGAGAAATTTGTTCAGTGTGCAAATCTTGTAAGATGATAGTTTCCTTCTCAAGTAACATGGGAACATCTATTTTTATATGAACATACTAGGTATCAATCTAAAGGTTCATACACACTGATCCCAAGGAATGCACCCAGCAAATGTTTAAATCTAGTGTTTGATGTTGCTCTAGGTAATTACTCTATAAACATGAAATGATAAATCACAATTATTTAAAATGGTACTCTTAAATATAGATGTTCTATTACTCAACTTATTCTACCACCTCCCCCTCAACTCCCATGTACTGCCACATATAGTCCAGTTTCTTTTTCTCGTGATTAAAAAAAAAAATTCAACAAGTTTATACAGAGCATCTGCTATGTCTCAGACCTTGTGTTAGGTGCTGTACTAATTCAATAATGTCCATCTTTTAAAATATAATGGAGATGAGGATGTTTACTCAGTACTTAATATAAGCCACGTATATATTATGCACTTATATAGTAGAAGCCCTAGGTTGTATTTCAGGCAAGACTCAATTAGAGAAATGGAAACAATATAAACTTAGAAAAATGTTTTTTACAAGGATTTGACCTTTGACAATTGTGAAGCTGTTTGTCTTCAAAACTGAGATTTGAGCATGTGGTTCTTAGAGCAAGCAGTCAGAAAGGGAAGGTGGATACACAGTGGGAAAGAGCCGGAACCCACAAGAATGGACTGAAAGGGCCTCCCTGGTAGCATGAAGGGTTAAGTCTCAGCACTCTGAGGCTGTCTGCAGCCACTATGGCAAGAGTTTGATCCCTGGCCAGAGAGGTGACCTAGCAGACCTCTCCTGTCTTTCCCACTACTATGCTAAGAAATGTATTTACGTCAATTCTCCTGTTTTATTCCCCACTTTGTCTCTGATAAATCCTCTCATCCTCCTTTCTGGCACTTTATCCTACTTTTTACCATAGTTCTTGTGTGCATAAATAAATAAATCATTTAAAACAATGAATGAACTGAAATAGTGTATCGATGTTTATGTTTCTGAAATTATTATTGTGAGTATCCTGCAAGCAGGGCCTTGTCCTGAACTAAACATACCTCTCTGGGAAGATCCAAGAAAGACTAGACATGTTGCAGGCTTGGTCCCTATTTCCTGTCATCCTCACTTTTGTAATCTTCCAGTGGAATCTGTTGGGATCCATTCTAACTGGAGACATACAAGAAAGAAAATTCTCGGAAAGGTAGGTTAGCCCCACAAATCTGACATCACACACTACAAAATCACCATAGGTAATATTCCAACAGTAATAACTAGGTATTATCATCTTCCCGTTTTAAAAAAGACAGAAACTGTTGCTCTAAACAGAGACTGGGACCTGCTTGAATTGATGCTGGAGACTGTGGCTTGAGTCATCACACACACACACACACACACACACACACACACACACACACACACATTATTTGCCTTTCTTCAGAAAATCTAGCAATGGTCAGAAAACAACATATCTTAATTTTTTTTATCCCACTTTGGCCCATGTAAGATGTTGTCATCCATCAGAGATGCTGGGGTCATGACCTAGGCACTGAGATTTTCAGAGACCTAAAAGATGAGGACCACCAAAAATATGTACTGGCCACAAAATACAAAAAAAAAAAAAACTTAAAATTCAAACTAATATCACTTAATTATATGTCTACACAACACAACTTTGACTCATCTACAAATTAGCACGTGAAATTTTAGGCAAATGTAATATCATAAGAGATTTAGATGTTTTAATATGTTTGAGATGAGAGCTAAGAATGTCTAACAATGTCTAGAAAGAGGAAAATTTTGTGGTAAAGGTGGGGCAAAGGCTGATATTAAAACCTTTGTTGAAGACCCCATTTGTAATGAAAATTGCAGTCTTATCTTGCTCAAAAATTTGGAATTGCAAATTCCAAATGCAGATGTAGAGAAAAAAGGAAAAATACTACCTGATATTCATGAGGGTTTTATATAGAATAAAAAGAAACAACCCTTGGTCTTGGCACACTGTGTACCTTACTGATGAATTGGGAGCATTTGACATATCACTGCAGGTGGTTGAGGATGAACAGAAACCATAAACATACAGATTACATTTAGCAGTAGATTGAATTGCACTCACCAAGACATTTACCTCTCTGCCTGTTCCCTTCTTCCTCTCAGATCAGACTGCAGGATGTCTAATCAAAGCAGGCAGTCTTCTAGTGAATTCAATTAGCCAGAGAGCACCTTTCTTGGGTTAATGGATAAGAGAAATTGAACCAGACATAACTTTTTAACATAAATGGCCACAGAAGTGTGAGAATGCCAGTGCTTGGCTAGACAAAGTTCATCTTTCTTGGGAACCAAATATTCCCATAGACGTGACAGTTCCACATCCTAGTGGGAAGCTGTTAGTGTGAGACAGAAACTGGACATATCTAATTGGGTTTCTGTCTCTATAAGTCTGTTGCACCAGGAGTAAGAATATTCAACAGTGCCTGATACTTTTGGATATATAGAATTAAGTTTCAGTACTTGAAATATTCTCAACTGGAAGTTTGAGGTGACTGTCATAGATTGATCATTTACCATGTGTCAAACACAGTGCTAAGTCAGCATACTATCTCTACAATGCTTGCTCTTAATCACTATGAGAAACTGACTTCACATAAACTTGGACTGTCACTGTGTCACCATTACCACTATTCTGTGCTCACTGCTTTCCCAAATCAAAGCACCCACTAAGATAAACTCATTCATCAATTCAGAAATTGGTACTGTACTCTCTTCCCTTTGAGAGATCCCTCTTCTTTCTTTTTAAAGATTTATTTATTTGTGCATACAGAACTGGGATACAGGCCAGAGGCTCAGGGGCAGTGAGAGACTTCACCAGAGACAGAGTGGGGAGCAGAACAGGCAGGACTATGAAGTACACTGCTGAGGGGAGCAGTGGGCGGGTCAGGAGAGGTCTGCCACACCATGTGGTCACTTCCGGGGCAGGCGGGAATCGAACTCATGCGGAAGTGGCTTTAGATTCTCAGTGCTGTGCTTTAACCCACTGTGCCAAAAGGGTGGGCCTGGTCCCTTTTCTTAAGACAGTTATTTATGCCTACTCAGCCTAACTCCATCTAGGTTTTGCCTACCTTATCATTTTTACCAGGCCTAAAATGACATCTCCTTTATAATATCTTTGACAAGAGCTGCTTATTATCCCAAATTAAATTTAAGTGAAACATATATTGAGAAAAAGTACTGGTTAATAGTGTGATCCTTGAGTTGAACAGACTGAGTTTAAATTCTTACCTTATCATTAAAGTTCTCAAATATGTGATGGTTTCCTATTTTAAAAATAGGTATAGTGGGGCCCTCCCTAGTGAAGCAACAGGTTAAAGCACAATGCTATGAAACAATCCACAGCCACTGCAATGCAAGTTCAATTCCCATCAGGAGAGGTGACCTACATGGTGCGGCAGACCTCTCCTGACCAGCTGCTCCCCTCAGCAGTATACTTCACTTGATCTGTCTATTCTGCTCCCCACTCTCTCTCTGGTGATTCCTCTCATCCCCTGCACTTCTGGCCTGTACCTCTGAAGTAATAGCATCTACTACACAGTATGTTGTGAAAAATAATTTATACTCATTATTTAGTTCTTTGTAAATGTGTACAACATATTCCACACTCAATAAATATTGCCTATTGCCATGAAAACTGGGTGTTAATAAATGTGCTGTGCAATAAGACATTATCATCAGCTTTTAGTATCTCACATTTCAATGAAGGAAACAAATATTGGAATTTGAAACCATCATACAATAAGTTGAACATTAAAAGTTCAGATACATAGTGATTCATAACATTCTTTATACCCCAAACTCCAGAGGAATAAGATGAAGCCCACAGGCAGGGGATATATACAAGGATGGAGGAAGAGGAGGCCATTCTGCATCTCATTCCAACTTTCCAACCAAATTCAATTCACTCAGGGGACTCAAATGGTAGGATCCATGGTATAGCCCACTGGTTCCTTCAAAAAAAAAATGTTAAACTCATATGTGTAAAAATCTGTTTTACTCACTGTGTGGTGCTTGCAATCTAGCCAGAAAGGCAGCAAACATTGAACCCAAAATTGCAAATGTAATAAAAGAAAGATGTGCCAAGAAGATTAAAACTTCCTAAAAGACATGTCAACATGGTAGGAATTCATTCAGAGAAGGAAATAAGGAGTCTTAAAAACATGATTTTTTTAAAAAAGAATACTCATCCAAAATTATAAGCCATACTATGCTAAACAGAGATATATTACCAGATACTGAATCCCCTAAGGTGATGATTAATGATTAAATTCTAACATGTTCTTAATAGTTTGAAAGATTATCTTCTGAATAAAACTACAGCTATATTCCTAATGGTTAATATTTTAATCTTTAGTTGTTAATACAGAAAGGGAAAATGGTGGTTATGTTAAGTAACATATACCTATACACACAGCTGATTGAAATTTGAATCACCAGGAAGACAGATGAACATATCTCAGATCTCTTTTTCTCTGTTTCTAGAATTTTCTCTATGGTTATAAATGAACACTCTCATCTCACTAATTATCAAATTAAGTTCATATTCATTATTGATACTGGAACCAATAAAGCAATTACATCAGGTCCCTGCCACTTAGATTCTGGCCATGTCCTCTGACTGTCTTTACTGTCTCCTAAGAAATTCCATATGAAGAAGTCAGATTCACATTCCCCCTCAGAGTCTGGGAGATTGATAGACCTGTCACCACCGTAGTCCAACGCAGCCTTAAAGGAGGTTCTACATAGTTTCTGAGTTGTGCAGAAAAGGAGAGAAGACAAGCTTAAACAGAAAAGCCTACAAATAAATTTGGTTAGACAAAAATGGGAACTGAATATACTCTGAATTAATACTGTGAGAACTGGTAACAAGGTACCAGGAAAGTGGCAGCATCTCCTGATCAGCTAGGCTGTCATTTAAGATCAAGACCAGAAGCAGTTATGAGGATCACATGTCAAAGGAAACTATCAAAGTAGTAAGAGTTTTAGAATCAGTTCTGAATTGGAAATGCAGGTTTGCCACTTGTTAGCTATATATCCTCTACAGATAACTTCTCTGAGTCTAGGCTTCACAACTTAAAAAGAGAGGAACCTCTCTTATATGGTAGTGATGAGAATTATCACATATCTATTCAAATCAATGTATCATGAATCAAAATATCAAATTAAATGACTTTTAGTTAAAAAAAATAATGTATGCATTATCTAACTAGGAAAGCTGGCACGTCCCCTCCAGCGGTGCCTTAGTGAGAAATCCTTAGAGCTTGGGACGGTCAAGGTACCAGGCACGTGGAGGAATACGTGGCCCTCCAGGAATAAAAGAATGGCTGATTCTCAAATGGTCACTGTAACTTTTTGATTTGTTTTCTGATTCTGTTGATGTACAACAAAAAATGCTATGGATACTGTGCTTCGTTTCTAATGATACTTTTGATAGGAATGTAACTTCCTCTATTCTCGATACTGATTTACTTCTGAGAAACTCCCTTACAATCTTTAATATTATTATACAATTAACTCCTATATACCAGGTGGTTTGTGAAATGAATGGAGAGAGTAATTAAAAGAATTAGAAAGGTACAGGTGATAGATAGGGTATTTGTTTAGCAGCACTGAACCTTGAATACACAATGGTTCCCTAGGGCCGCAAGTTGGTTTTGGGCCCCTGGCAACATCACAGAAACAAAAAGAAATTAATGAATTACCTGTCATGCCTCTATTGAAAAAATCATTTACCCCTATATTTGCTTGCCAAGAAAAACTGTATAAATGCTCTGCACTCTTAAAAATAAATTACATTCAGATATGCACTCCTACAAGTCGTGTCTGTCTGTCACTCAACCTTATCCTTGTCCACCGTGCACCAGAATTGCCATCCCTGAAACTTCTCTCCTGCTCCTGCTGCGCTGGTCTGCGGCAGAAAGCCACAGGAAGAATGAATGTCAGGAACTTCAAGGACTCAAAAAACATTGTCAAGGCTCTTATTCCCCTGTGGGCTGATCCCATTCTAGCCTAAGACCTTGGTTTTCCTCTACAAAGTGGTGAGGGAAAAGGAGGAGAAATGACGATGGATTCATAAGCTTATAGCAGACAAATGAATCCTCTCTTGCCCAGCCACTGCATATGATTCCAGAATAGGACTTGGGTTGGCCCAACTTGAATCCTAGGCTCATCCCTGAAATAGTCACTGTAACTGCAGGACTAAGACATGAGCTAAATCAAGTCTCCAGTGTATCTTTAAGGTGCAAAGTGATAGTTCTGGATTCCAATCAGCATAATCAAGGAGGTTGATTTTTTGATCATTCCTGATTTGAAAAGCAGATATAAGGCCTCATTTGGTGGCACAGGGTTAAAAATAGTGCTATAAAGCTATCACCCACCACTGCAGCATGTGTTCAATCCCTAGCCTGCCAGGGAGCTGACCCACATGGTGTAGCAGACCTCTCCAATCTCACCCGTTGCTCTTCTCAGCAGTATGTTTCAATCGATCTGCCTGCTCTCCACTCTCTCCAGTGAACCTTCTCACCACCCACACCTCTGACTTACAATCTAGTTCTTGTATGCATAAATAAATAAATCTTTAAATAAAAAATAAAAGCAGAACTATCATCATGCTAAAATAAGGAACAGGATTACTGATTAACAATATCACCCTTGATGCCTCAAACTGCTTGATAAATATGGAGATTTTAGTCTGATTGTCACAAATTCCAGTCAAATAATGACTAGTAACCCAACAGACCAAAAGTTAGGTGCTTTGATAATGGGACATTATTTAATCCATCTGCTTATTATGGACTTTCTTCTCTTCTATTTAAATTGAACTCCTTGGCAACATTTCTTACAGGTCATATCTACAGTTGTCAAGCTTCTCAACTTTTCTTTATCAGACAAAGCCTTTATTTCTCCCCCCTGTGTTAAATAGGGTGTGCAAGATATAGTACTTTTGGCTGGAAGTATTTAATCTTTAAATACTTGGAATATGTCATTGCATTCTCTCCCTGCCTGTAGAGTTTTGCAGACACATTTAATAGAAATACCATTATAAGTACCTAGTTGTTTTTCCCTAGCTGTCTCAAATTCTTTGTCTTGAACAAATGATAATTGTATTACTATATGTCTTGGTGTAGGTTTCATTTTCACTTAGATATCCACATGTTATTTTAGCTTCCTGGACTAGTATCCTGTTCCTAGATTTGGCAAGTTTTCCTTAATAATTTTTGAGTAAGCACTCTGTTCCCCTCTTTCTCTTGCTCATTAGAGATAGATACTCATTAGTCTGTCAATGGAGGCCATCAAACCTCAATGATATTGAAAGTGGGCTAATGTGATTAGAGCTCCTATGGTCACTAATCAGATTTGAGAATGTACCCATACCCAGGGGCTTCCTGGTGTTCAGATTTGAAGACCAACCCCTCAGATTGGATAACTGGTGTATTATCAATTTTGAAACAATATTTGATTAAAAATGAACCAGCATGGTATTGGGTTTATTTTTGGAGAGGAAAGATATTATATATGCGTGTGTGTTTCTGTATGTGTGTGTGTTTATGTATATGTGTGTATGTATGAGTGTGTGTGTGTGTGTGTGTGTGTGTGTATACACACACATAACATTTTTGTCCATTTTTGTGCAATGTTTCATTTCTACTTTCAGGTGTAGTCCTCATACAATTTCTACCACCAAGTCATGTGAACCATCACCATAGTGTCTTGAACTCTTCCCTCCCGTTTTGATACTTCTCCCTCCACCTCTCCTGCAGTATGTCCTCCATTAATAGTTTGTCTGTTAGTTTTGTATTTTTCTCCCTACCCCTTTTTTGGTTTTCCTATATACTTCCTATAAGTGAAACCATCTGGTATTTTTTTCCCTTCTGATTATTTCACTGAGCATAATCTCTTCCAGCTCCAATCATGCTGCTGCAAATAGCATTTTTTGTTTGTTTGTTTGTTTTCAATTACTGAGTAGTATTCCATGGTGTATGTATGCAACATCCTCTTGATCCAGTCATCTCTCTTTGGACATTCAGGTTGTTTCCATGAGTTTGCTGTAACAAATAGTGCTACAATGAGCATAATAGTGCAGGTGTCCTTTTGAATTAATATTTTTGTGTCCTTTGGGTAGATTCCCAGGAGTTGAATTGTTGAGTCATATGGCAGATCTATGAAAATGGAACGATTTGATTGAAGTTTGGCCAGCAGCAAATAGCTGGAACAGTGCCCCCACAATCATCACCAACTCCACTGCATCTGATGTTCAGTTTGGAAACCAACCTAAATATAGGTTGCGCACACTTGAATCCCATCAAATATCTGAGATTGTAAACAGACCAATATGATTGGGGCTTTCATGGGTGCCATTCAACTAAAAAGGACCAATCAAGTTTGAAAGGTGGACACCCTTAAGAGTATGTAACCCAGGCTCCAGACATCTGTGGGGAAGTCAACCATATTTATCTAGACTTTCTCCTGGGAAGAATCTTGTTCTCTGGCACCATTCCTTTGCACATCTGAACTCTGACTTCCTCTAATATCACTGCTGAATGACAACATTCACACTGTGCTGGGTGTCTCCAAAAGAGCTGTTTGCTTTTAGCTTTATGCCTGGCACCTTAAGAGTTATAATGCTGGTCTCTGCCTCTGACACATCCAGCATCAACCCCTGGTGCTTTTATCTTTGGAACTAACCAGCCCAGTGTCCAGTGCTGTTTGACCCTGGCTTTGGATTGTGGCTGTTGATTGCTCTGGTGCCATACCCAGGGGAACCTTCAAAGAGATCTTTGAGAACTCCAGTCTTAAAGACCTTTAAAGACCTTTAAAGATCTTCACTGCTTCACTGCCACGCAGACATTGCCTCTGGTCCTTCCTCTATCTCACTCTTCTCTTCCAACTTCTCTCTCATTCTATCCCCTTTGTAAATAAGCCCTATTGTTGTTTAAATCTGAGACTGACTCATGTCCTGCAATTGCAACTGTAAGAGCACAGGTGAGTACACATCAAATGTCACATTTTGCATTCCCAAACTTTGTATGGTTTCCACCCTTATTTTGCCTTCCTAATGGAATCAAATAGTTCTTGAAGTGTTTCTTTATGTTTCTACAAGTTTCTCTCTCTCTCTCTTCTTCCACCTGGGTCCTTCGTACGTTAATATCTTTAAGATCACTGATTCAATATACTATTTCCTTAGTTTCCACTAAGTCCGTGATATTGTTTAATGAACTTGTCTTCTGACTTTCTGTTCTTTTCTTGTTTAAAACTTCATTTTTTACCTCTGTTCACTAATTTCTGAGCGCAGTCTGTTTTGTCCTGATTTCGGTGACCAGCCACAAGGAAGAAAGACAAGAGGCAGAAAGGCTGAGCAAGTAGAGTTTATTGCCCCCGGGTAGCAGCTGAGACAGAGCTCCCTAGGGTGGGGTCTGCAGCTCCTTCCAGACCTGTAGGGGAAAAGGGTCTCTCTTTATATATATATATAACAGTTTACTTTTACATCATTTTTGTATTTTTTTT
>NW_004567116.1:49699367-49714460 GCF_000260355.1 Condylura cristata | reverse complement strand
GCCCTTAGATGCGAGGCATAGTTTATTATCGCCCTTATCTAGACCCACAGGTAGTTGTGTTATCACCACACCTGGTCGCCCCCAACACATTCATTTCTTTTTATTTATTTTATTTTATCTATTTCATTAACTTTTTTGAGTTCTCCTGCATTAGTGTGACTTGTCTTTATATATTTTCTTGTGTCTTTGCATTTCTTTACTATCAAAATTTTGAACGATTTAGTAGGGACATAAAACAGTCCACATCTTTAAGGTTAAATTCTGGAGTATTGTTACACCTGTGATGCCATTTTCTCTTGAGGGCTTGAGTTTCCAAGTAAAATATTTTTCCCTCCTCATTTTGCTTTTATAACTTTCCTATTTATTTTCTTAAATATTTGTAGCAGTAACTCAGAGAGAACAACTATGTTACTTTTCCACAGGTATTGGTTTGGTTTGATTTGATTTGATTTGTTTTGACCTTTGATGGTTTCTGTAGGAAATGAGACTTTTCGCTTTTGCTATTTCTGAGTCAAAAGGAAGGGTGAGTGATCTGAAGGGGCAAGCCATTGGTAAAAATAGGTAGGGATGGGTGCTGATTCATATCCCTGCACTCTGATGTTGCACAACTGAGACTATTATCTGTGAATTGTAATTATGCTTCACAAGAGCAGTACCCCTTCCAAAGAAGGAGAAGTAGTATAGTCTAGAATCCCTGTTTGGTTTGTCTTGTCAGGAATCCAGGCTGAATGGAGAACCCCAGCACTTCTGTAGAGATTTCACCTCTTTCAAGAGTATGTACCTCCATCTATTTCTGCTCAAGGTCTGTGACTGAACTGACTTCTCTACTATTTGTGTCCTCTACTCTGAAACACTCTGAGCCTGCAAGCATTTCTCTCCACCAACCTTCTGTTCAATGAGGCGTGTATCTCCTCCATGTCTCTTTTGAGTAATTTCTGTTGGTCTGTGATGAGCAGTACTTCCATTTCATCCAAAGTCATGGACATCTCACAGTAAAGTGTACCTCTGGTTGAGATTATTTTCTCAAGAGCAAAGCCTCTATGGCCAGCTTGATGACATCATTATCCAATATGAGTGATTTTATCCATTTGCTCATTAATCCATTAACTATAAAGCTGAGATTCAGTTACCTAATCATTTATTTAGCATGTAATATATTTTAGACACCATACTATGTACAAAATGTATATTTTTTTTCATTTAGGGACCACAATAACCTTAATTTACTGAAGGTCAAAGTGGCCTGGGGTAAAGTCTCAACACTATCACCCTACAGCCTGAGTTCAATCCCCATGCAAGGACTTAAGTCATATGGTTCACTCCTTCTCATCACTCCTTTCTCACCTTCTATTCCTCTTAGCAGTATATTTCAGTCAATCTTCCTATTCTTCTCCCTACTCTACCTCTGGTGAATCCTCTCACCTCCCTACACCTTTGCTTTACACCCTAGTTCTTCTACACACACACACAAAAATTAAATTAAATTTTTTAAAAAAAAGGTAAAGCTGCCTAATATTTCACAGGCAAAAGTGGACTTGAGCACTGTTCAAGTCACAGGTCACATTCTTAGTCACTAGTATAGGGGTATAAACAAAGGAGAAGAACATACAAAAATGTTATTAATTTTGTCCAAAGGAAATCTTTACAGTAAAAAAGTAAGATTTGAGCTCAATCCTCAAGTGTAACTTAGAATTTTCCCTGCAGGATATATGGGAAATATGTTTGTTTGGTTATTTCTTGATTTATTTGCCTTTTTTCCTCACCAACATCTAAGTAGAATGCTTTATTTATTTGAGCAGAAAAGTTACTAACTTTCATTTGAGTCTCCCTAAGTGCTGGAAATATATTAAAGTTAGAAATAGTGGACCTTAAAGAAAAGCAGTACAAATTAAAAATATATTTTCCATATGGTAAAAATAGACAGAGGAAAAATGGAGTGCAAAAACACATTGTGTGCAAGCAAATGCCTTTTTTTTGTTTTGCAAGTCTAAGTCCAATGTTTCCTACAAACTCAAATTACTGGAGAAAATGGTTGAGATTAGTGAGAAACCTGAGCTATGACTATCTATTTAAAAAAAAACTGAAAGAAAGCAGTTTTATTAAATTTGATAATACTAAAATACCCCCTGGTTCTAATACAGAGTATTTTTTGCCCCATTAACATCAACAGCAAATCTCAGCCTTTCCAGAACCATCTTATTAAGCATTACATGCTTTTTCTCTCTTCAAATTCTCACAACTGCCTTGCTCAACCTAATTATTGGAAGGTTACTTTATTTGTTAATCTGCTAATGAATAAGGTGTTACCAATTTCACATATAAGTGAAATTTTATTTTCAGTGCTATTTTTAAAAGATTTATCTTATTTACTTATTTATGCATACAAAGGCTGAGTACAGGCTAGAGTGTGGGGTGTGAGATGATTCACTGGAGACAAAGAGGAGAGCAGAACAGATTGATCTACTGAACTACACTGCTAAGGGGAACAGCGGGTCTGACAGGAGAGGTCTGCTGCACCTTGTGAGTCAGCTCCCTGGTGTGAGATAGAACTCAAGCTGCAGTTGTGCCAGTAGCTTCAGAGTACTGAGACTTAATCCCTTGTGCCACCAGGGAGGTCCAGTGCCTGTGTTTTTAAGTCAAAGATGATAATTACTCTCTCTGAAAAAAAAAATAGAGGAAATATTTAAATGCTGATAGCAAAATAGATAGAAAAATTGAATTTCCTCTTTCCTATGCTAAACTCCTTCTTTAAACCTCAGATATAGCACCACCAACTGCTCCTCATCCCTCGTTCCTTCTCTGTACCCCATCACACTGTCCCTGCACTATGGGAATTATGCATCTTTGATATCTTTGACCCCTTCTTCCTCTCTTTTCCTCTGTCACTGAATCAATTTAGAATTTACAGTCATTCACCTCCCTCTCTGATCTTGTTAAACGTAATTCAACTATCAAAATATAATGCACAATATCCTTTTTTATTTTTATTTATATATTTTAAATTTTGTATACATATATATTTTTTATTACAGTCATTCACCTCCCTCTCTGATCTTGTTAAACGTAATTCAACTGTCAAAATATAATGCACAATATCCTTTTTTATTTTTACTTATATATTTTAAATTTTGTATACATATATATTTTTTACTTCATTCTTTGTTTTTGTATGATGTCTGCTTTCTCCTCTGGTGTAGTTCCCATAAAATTCCCACCACCAATTCATCTCTGCACCATCACCATAGTCCCTTGTGCTTTTCCCCTCCCATAGTTTGATCCCTCTCCTCCCCCTCCACTGCAGTGTCTCTGATTAATACTTAACTGTTAATTTGTTTATTTATTTATTATTATTATTTTGTGATCCCTTAATTGGTTCTCCAGTATTACTCTTATAAGAGAACAATGTGGTACTTTTCTTTTTCATTCTGGCTTATTTCACTGAACATAATCCCTTCCAGTTCTAATCATGTTGAGTGAATGGCATTAGTTTATTTTTGATTGCTGAGTAGTATTCCATTATGTATTTATATGTGTGTGTGTGTGTGTGTGTGTGTGTATATACACACATATATATTCACACACAGTGCAATATATCTATACATATACACACACATACACACACACACACACACACACACATATATATATATATAACAAGGGATGAGGAGCATGTGGTGGTACTATTACTGAGGTTTGAAGAAGTTTAGCATAAAAAAAGTGGAAATTCAATTTTTCTATCTATCTATCTATCTATCTATCTATCTATATGTGATATGTATATAGATAGATAGAGAGAGAGAAAGAGAAAGAGATACACCACACACATATATCTACATTCTATATCTTCTTGATCCAGTCACCTTTTGTTGGATATTTAGGTTGTTTCCATAGTTTAGATATTGTAAATAGTGTTGCAATGAACATAGATATGCAAGTATATTTTTGAATTAATGTTTTTGTGCCCATTGGGTAGATTCCCAGAAGTGGAATTACTGGGCCATAGGGTAGATCCATTTTTAGCATTTTGATGGTCCTTTGTACAGCTTTCCATCTTGATTGGAATGGTTTGCATTCCTACCAACAATGAAAAAGGATTCCTTTTTTTCACCCACATCCCCATCAGTACTTACTGTTGTTAGTTTTTAATATGGGGCATTTTAATGTTGTGAGATGATATCTCATTATGGCTTTTATTTGCATTTCCCTGATTATATGAGCTGTTGAATATTTTTTTCATGGAATGCATTATATTTTAAATCTGTTTAATTCCCTTTCTTATTTAATTAAAGTGGAAAAGAACCATTTCTTTATTCTTCATAGCTAAAATAATGTTGACTTGTAAACTGTCCCCTATGAATGAGGACAAGCAGAGATCACAGAAAGATGGATGAGTCTCAATTTTAATAAGCAAGTGAACTTTCCTAGGAGGTTTGTTTTGGCAAACATCAAGATTAACACAGATACACACACACATACATGCACACACACAATCTTAAGTGCTTACATAGAGTTTTTATGGGGTTTAGTCACACAGCCAGTCCAGATGGTTACAGCAACAGTACATCTCAAGGCTGTACCCAAAAGTGATTATAGCATGGGAAAAGGTAGATAGAGCATACATTCCAGTATTGCAGATGGATTTAGTGGGAAGTAAACTCTCATTGCCCAAGTTCACATATAACCTGGAACAGAAAGTAGTAAAAGCTATTTACTGAACGACTACAGTGATTGAATATAATGAGGTACTTCATTTTGAGCATGTGAGAAATAATTTGTAACACCTTGCTTTTAAAAGTTCCCCAACTTGTGAAAGCAGGAATGTCCTCCTTTTCATTAATGACTATTGTGCATATATATCCATTTCATAGGTTAGAGTTTCCTTGTGATTAAGTTGATTCTCTTAAATAGTTTAGATTAGCTTTTAATTGCATCCTGCCATGAAACTAATACTTCAATAAATAAAAGAGAATCCTCTGCATTTAAACAGCAGTTAATTCAATCCAATGATTTTATTTAATTAAGCATTTTGTACTCTTAATTGTCAAATTGCTAAAGAAAATATGATTTCCATAAACTCAACATTTGGAAATGCTAAGCATGAATACCTTTTAAGGGCTTCTTATATCAAGAGGACTTTTTAAAAAAAAGTCCCTGCAAAGACTAGCTACTTCCCTGATATCTTTACAAGAATTCTTAACATTCTTTTATTCCTGTTTTCAAAAGCATTAGTCATAAGAACTAAGGAATTTTTTTCATGCTGCTTTTTCACCTCCCATGCAACATACAACTGTTCCTCTCCACTACTTGCAATGCTACAGACCTTTCAAAATTTACTCCAGATATCACCTCTTCCATAAAACATGTCCATGTTTACCTGGCTTTAGTTTGGTCATACTGAAACATCTTCAACATGGTGCCTTAACACATGACTTTGGGTAATTTAAGCCAGTGTATGACCTCAGCGAAATGAATCAACCCTGGTGATTCACTTCCTTGTACTATAAGAGAAAGAGCCTGAACCTGAAGTTAGAGAAACCTATACAAGAACCCTACGATTATTAAATAGTTATGAAACTTATATAATTCTCTGAGCTTTAGCTTCCACACCTGTAAACTAGAATCAACTTTCCAAATAGTATAAATTATCTTAAGGAATAACATATATGAAACTAATCATGACAAGCATGATTTATTAATAAATTAATAACAGAGAGTGATTCAAATCACTATAGCCGTAACATGTGAGACAGAAAAGTCACCTGGGAGTTCTATTAAAGGGGACATTGGATAGACATTTCTATTATCCTTTGACCAAATTCCTCAGCCACTGGTTCTCAATCAGGTTATGGATCCAGTTCAATGAGGAAAGGTTTTACATGGTAGGAGCTGTCAAACATGAGCATGTATTAATCAGTTATTTTTCCATCAATTTTGATAAGTAGCCAATATTAAGAACCTTCAAACAACAGAAAACAGAAGCACTTGAAAAACAGCCGATCATACAGGAAGAGAATTCATAACCCTAAATTCCAACCCTGCAATAATGGTAAAGTGAGAAATTAGCGGAGTAATTGGCTAGACAAGGGAAACTCCCCAAACTACAGGTAGCTGGCAAATCAGCTCATCCAGGTGCAACAGGATAAATAAGGAGAGTGCTTTCTTTTCTGATTGAAAGCAATCATCCCAGCAGGGGTATGATCAAAAAGACAGTTGTGTTCTTTGCACAAGCCCAAAGACAGGGCTCTGTTCCAAGCAAGTAGAATGTCCGCGGAAAGACAGTAAATGGGGTACCCTAGGAATGCTTGCAGGGCCTTGCTTGCTTCCACTTACATATCCCTACTCTTATGTTATGTGCCAAGCCTCTTACAAATACCAGTTCTTTGAGTCTTCACAACAATCTCTTTAGGTTAGCACTATAATCCCCATTTTACAGAAAAAACAAAAGCACAGAAAGCTTGCATGACGTTTCTAATACACAGAAAGGTTGATCTTGAACAGAAACCTACATGACTTAAACACTAATTTAATATAGATAGATAGATGATAAAAGAATGAGAGAGATGTTAGATATCATTATTTCAATTGCATAAATCTTCATCTTCAAATAAAAATTGTACAATTGTGAAGAGTGGTAGAAGTGATTAGGAAGGACACCCAGTCATCAATAACAGCTAATGTTGCTGTTCAGTGTTGCCAAAGCATCCCTCTGAAATCATACACGAGGGAATGCAATCTGGGCAGATAAACATTTGTGGAGGAGATTTGAAAGTAGAATGTAGCACTTTAAGACGATGATCTGAAAGTACACTTGACTAAATCTTTTGTATGTTTTTTAGAAACCTTTGCAAAGTGATTAAAACATGATCCTAAGTGGAACTGCCCTTCAAGTTACGTAAGAGTCAGTAATTTGGGTGCTCCCTGGTGATGCAGCTGGTTAAGCACAGCACTAAGAAGCTATTGCCACTTCAGCATGAGTTCGATCCCCACCTGCTCCGGAGGTGATCCGCATGGCGAGGCAGACCTCTCCTGACCCACTAGCTGCTCCCCTCAGCAGTGTACTTTATTGATCTGTCTGTTCTGCTCCCCAATCTGTCTCTCTGGTGATTCTCACCTCCCCTGCACCTTTGGCCTGTACCCTAGTTTTGTATGCATAAATAAATAAATATATATATTTTTTTAAAAATACCCTCTCTAAAAAAAAGAATCAGTAATTTAATTTGAAAGGTAGGTAATGTTGTAATGTGAGAACACATACACAAGCACAGTTTCACAACAAAAATGTGATTCTGATCATTTGTTCACACAGAACATACACACATTCCAGTGTAGCCCTCTTCCTTGCAGAATCAGGAGAGCCAGTGTGAACAGAAGGAAGTTCCCTTGGCCCAGCATGCCTTCTGCTACATGACTCAGGAGCTACTCTGTGCTTCTTGCTTCTTTCTCCTTTTGTTTTGTCTTTACCCTCGTGCCATGCTAAGATGCAGCAATCCACACAGTACTCCTGGAGGACACAGGAGAGCAAGTAATCCATTTGGTTTGCCTTATATTATACAATTTTCCAACATCCCTGACTTACATTAGTTATCTAACTACTTCACAGTTATTTAACCATTTATACGAGACTAAAATAACATGTAGTGCCTTGAATTGAGTTAGCTCTGTATATACTACTTGTACATTTGAATTGTGATATGCTGACAACAACAAAAAAAGTTGTTCTTGTCCTTCCTATATTACAGCATATAATTTTGTGTCACTAGTGGTCTGCAGAAACCACTGAGTGGGTTTTGAATAAATGTTTGCTTGATAAATACATAATAAACAATAAATGTGGGTTCCTATAAGCTGGCCATTTGGGGACAACTGTGACCTATTTGCTATCTACAAATCACAGCAGAACATTCTTGACTAAGTAGGAGTATAGCCCATGTCACAAGGCAGGCCCAGGGATGCCTAGGCTGCTGCTGACCTGATTATGTGACTATCTCCATGGTGGTCTTGGGAAGCTCTGCCAGTGATAACATCATACACATGGTCAAGATGTCCCCTTCCCTTTCACTTGTACAACTTTCTCCCCTGTTCCTATCCTACACCCCGGACCTTATTCTTTATATCAGTGATGCATGATCAGATTTTACTATCCAGTATAATTTCAGTAAATGTCACAAGAACTTCTGCTCCAGCAGCAGAGTATTGCCTTGCAAACCTGCTTACAACTGCTGTGTCCCTCATCACATTTGTACCATAAAGTGGCTAAACTTTCCTGTCACAACAAAGGAAGTCTAATAAGGTAAGTAGAGACCCTGGAGAATGCTTAAGCAGTCCCTGAGAATTCCTGAAAGACCTCATTTACTGAGCACTTAACTTTGCACCAGGGATCGTGATACGGATATCATAATACGGATATCACATAGACCCCTAGATGTGAGTGCAATCATTAACATTACTATTCTTCAGGTGAGAAAATGAGAACTGAGAGCTAAGAGGCTACCCCAGGACAAACCTAAAATAAATAGGAAAAGCTAAGATAGGAACCAAAATACCCCAATTCTGGAGAACAGTATCTTAAGCAATAAGTCCTGCTATTCTCTAAGAAAAGATCTCAGCAAACATTGACATCAATTTGGGAAGAAAAGAAGGACATTTATAAAGACACATATTTTACTGAATACTAATATGAAAGAATTTCAAACTATATCCATATGACCCTTAAAAATGGATACATTCTCAGAAAATGCACATTAAGCAATTAATCACCATATAAATGTTTAGGCTATAATTACATAAAACTAGATGGCATAGCCTACTGCACATCTAGACTCTATACTAAAATTGCTCCTGGTATTTGTAGTCCATTGTTGACCAAAACATCATCTACATCTACAGCCATAATTGATGAGAAAAAAATCACTCACTATTTTATTGACAGATAACAGTGTGTTAGAATTCTAGCTTTGTCGCTTGAGGGCAGGTGTGACCCTGGGCATATCACTTCACCTCTTTGAGCAACAATTTGTTGTTTGAATGTGTGCTTCTTTTGCAATTATGTAAATGATCTATGTCGCTATAAGTCAATTGTCAGACTAAAAGATGGTGTATATCAATACCTAAAAGGGAATCACAAAGTATGCACTCAGGAAATGATAAAAGTGTTATTTTTATACTTTAGGAAGTAGCTTAGTGATGCTTTTTGGTGCTCCCTTGAGATTTTTTCCTTGCAGAGACTCTCATTCCTTCCTTGGAGTCATGAAATATCTGGAAGTAGCAGCAAGGATCTCAGTAAGATATGAAGACATGACTCTTGGGTGAGCTCAATCCCATAACACAAGAGGAAGAGAAAGATAGTATAGAAGAAGTGTGTGGTTATTCATTCAGCATTTACTGACATGTGTCAGACATAGTCCCAAACACTGAGGAAACAATGTTGAATATTGTATTGTTCCTGTCTGGTGCAGTTAAATACTAGCAGAGAAAAGCAAAGCAAGTCACCAATTAACATTCAGAGTGATACATGAGAAATCAGATGGGTGAAAGAAATCTGCGGTAGGACCTTTGGGTTATGCCTTGAAAGAAGACAAGAATTTGCCATGAAAAGGAAGACTAGAACAGCAGATCTTCTGGTCAATCTGAATAACTACCTCAGAGTGTAGGTGCGGAAAACTTGGCACTGTGGTTGTACAATAAAAGAAGTAAAACACTTGAACAATGTAAGTAAAAGAATAAAGGTGTGAATTGCTTCCAGGTAAGTGTAAATTCCTTCCTACCAACTTGATCATTCTTTTTCTTCCCACATATTCATTAAAATAGTCTGGCATGGCAGACCTCTCCTGACCCTCTTGCTGCTCCCCGCAGTAGTGTACTTCAGTAGATCTGCCTGTTCTGCTCCCCACTCTGTCTCTGGACAATCTTCTCATCCACCATAACTCTGGCCTGTACCCCAGTCCTGTAAACATCAATAAATAAATCTTTTTAAAAAATAGTCTATTCAGTACCCATTTTAAGATATCTGTTACTTACAACCTCTTAGATGTTAATGAGGATAAGTCGTTCCTCACAGAGCAGAGATTCATGCAATCCAATCCATGTCTATGACTAAATAAAAAAAGTGTGATGATGAAAACTGTGAAGGAACTTTGTTTTATTTTGTTTGAGAATGTAAAACACTTGGTCGAACACATTTTATTATTTCATGTTATCAGAAGGAGAAAGTCTGCACCTTGGCTGTCTCTCGAGTTTGTTCCACCATTATTTCGATGAGAAGCTTGCCATCAATCAAAGATATGACACTTGAATTTTAGATGACCCATCTCTGTCTATCCCCCGTCTCTGGAAAAAAAATAAACTTTTGTATGACAGGGTCATTTATTAAGAGTAAGGTTTCAATACTCCATGTTATAAAGCAAGCATTGTTAAATTTAGAAGTGTTCTTGGATCAAGACAGCCCATCTCTTTAAAGCTTAACAAAGATTTACATCAATAAATCTATTTATCTTGAGAAGAGGAGCTATCCTACAAGTCCCTCATCTGGGTACTATCATTTTTCAATACCTGCTTTTGTCTATACCTCCTTGATGTGAAGTTTAACTTCCTAGTTCATAGACATTGCTACTTCTATAACTATTACTAAGCAAATTAATTAGAATTTGATGGTATTTATAGGTCTCAACTTTTATGATTTTTTTTATTTCTATTATGTGGTTCTCAAAACTAATACCCTCTTAGTTATTACATTTCTTCATTTTAAAATTGCATTTGAAATGCAGAACTGAAAATCCCTCCTTTCTTAGAATTTATTTTAATAGTTTCTGATTTTGGTTCCCTCCAAATCTGTGTCCAACCCACCTCTCCAGCCTAGTGTGTCAGTCATCTTTCACTATGGAAAGCTGTAGTAGAAACAATCCCATTATTAAGTAGCCAACGTCACTTGTCTATTGCAGGTTAGCTTCAAGTCTGCCCTATCTGTCCTCTCCACTTTTTGGACCTAGACTAACTGAGAGCTATTTAGGATGTGCCATTTTGTGCAGTTGGGAAAGTAGCAAAGAGACAGAACCATATGATGTTTCCTCATAAATCTGTTCAAGAAAATTGAATTTTACCCATTTTGGGGCTATAATAAATCACAAAGCCCAGCCTAATGCCAAGGGTAAACAGTATAAATTTGTTAGGCAGCAAAAAAGAAAAATTATAAACTGCACTATAAACTTCTATGCTTGAAATACCTTGCTGATAGTCACAGCTGAAGAATCCTTCTTCTTTTCAGAGATAATACTCCATTCTCCTTGTTGTGTGATCCTGCCTACATGTGCCCACACCTCATAAACACACATGGTGCTGTGTCTTTGTGTATTCCTTTCTCTGTGGAATTAGGCATGATTACATGAAAATGCAATGAATGTTCACTACAACCTTCAAAGCTAAGTAAAAACACCTTACTTGTATGATGAAAAGTTATTGGCTTGGAAAGAAATGTTAAAATTCCTCAGAGTTTTATAGGTAAGAGAAGTTTATAATGACCAAGACTTAATTTTATAAATGTACTTTTAATCAAATCCTGAGGCCCAGAGAGATATATTTATTTGCCAAAGCTCACAAAGTCAGATGATGATAAAAACCATATATCATTACCAAAAACATCCTCAATCTTTTGCAGACAAATTTTGGCAACATCTCTGCATTCATATCTCACAAGATTCTGTGAATGAAGGCAAACATATGAGAAGTACATTCAAGTAGAATTGTAATTTATAGAAAGGATACATACAAAGAATGCTAAGAAATGCATCCACATCCATCTTAAGGATATCTCCTGAAGTCTACTATAGGGTTATTCTTTAGGTCTTACTTTAGCCAATATTTTTACTAACTATTATGTTAAAAACATAAATGCTCTGTTGTAATAGTCACTGCATCTATTCATAAAATATCTCTAAACACATGATAGAATTGTAATTTCAGAACTATACATGGTAAAAGCCAATACAGCTAAATCAAGTGAATGCGCAAAAGTAATGTGCATTACTTCCAGGCTGGAGCATCTAATTGCTAGAGTGATATTTGTCAGAATATTCTTTCTTTCACTGTAATGACAAGTAACCCTGGAGGAGGAAGGTTCTCTCAGTCTGGTTCAAGAGTGAGGGGACATGGTGTACAGTCCCGGGACATCTACAATGGACTATAACATGACCAAGAAACAACCTTTGAGATATTTTTTGGGAGTGGAATTTATGGCTCATTTCCTTCAATAGCACTGAACAAAGGATGGCAGATTTTCATGTTAACAAAATCTACTAATGCAAAATGCAGCTAAGAGAGATAATCAATATAACTATTGGCTAATTTAGAGTGAATGCAATATAACAGTTTTTAATGAAGGGTTAACTGTATCTAACAAGATAGATGTTAAGAGTACAAATTTATATGTATAATCAAACAATGACCTAAAAGAGCAAGAAGTCTTTTTTTAAAATGTCATTTACATTTGTATTAAAATTAATTAAACTATTTGGAATAAATCAAAACCACAAAATAAAAGAAAATAATAAAAATTAGTGCATAGAGCCTCCCTGGTAGCGCAGCAGGTTAAAGCAAAGCACCAAGAAGCTAAAGCCACTTCTGCATGAGTTCAATCCCTGCCTGCCCCAGAGGTGACCCACATGGCTGGCAGACCTCTCCTGACACGCCCGCTGGTCCCCTCAGCAGTGTACTTCCTCAATCTGCCTGTTCTGCTCCAGCTCTGTCTCTGGTGAATCCTCTCACTGCCCCTGCACCTCTGGCCTGTATCCCAGTTCTGTATGCATAAATAAATTAATCATTTTTAAAAAATAGTGTATAAGTAAGTTAAATGGAAATCAAAGACGCAGAGGACCTCCCTGGTGGCTAACTCAGGGCTGTCACTGTGATGGCCACCTCAAAGACCTGAGTTCCACACTCCCATCTCTATCCCTTCCCATTGTATATAGTTCTTTTAATGCACAGCATTTAGTTGCTAGGTTTTTTATTGAGGAAGTTTCCATTGTGTTCATTAGGTGTGTGGATTTTTGTGTGTGCTGTCTTTGTTGGGTTTATGTGTGTTTGGGGGTCTCTTAACACCTGGCACAAGGTGTTAAATCTCAGCATTATCAAGCTATCAACAGCCACTGCAGCATTAGTTTGATCTCCAGGCAGGGAGCTAATCCATATATAGCATATCAGACCTCTCTTGCTCCAAATGCTGCTCCCCTTCATAAAATATTTCAGTAAATCTTCCTGTACTGCTCCCTACTCTGCCTCTAGTAAATTCTCTCACCACCCACACCTCTGGACTACATTCTATTCTTCTACACAAAGATAAAAAAGTAAAATCTTTTTTTTTTAAAGTAGCTCAAAATAATCCAAAAAGCAGCCCAAAAGATGAATAAAACCAAAAGTTGTTTCTTTGAAACAACAGACAGTCATTATTCAATTTGGCTCATAAGGAAAGGGAGAAAAATCAAATATATAGGATCAAAAATAAAAGAGAAGATCTTACAATAGATCTCAGAAACTCAGAGGCTATAAGAGATTACCAAGAATATTTGTATACTAGTACGTTGAACAACCTAGAAGAAATAGAAAAAACTCCAATCATCTGAAATTGAATAAGAATAAGTGGAAAGTCTGAACAATTGACAAACAAGGAAATGGAAACAGTAATCAAAAGTCCCCAAAAAATACAAAACCATGTGGCTTCACATGTGAGTTCCACCAAATCTTCAAAGAGGAACTAATACCTATCCTGCTCAAACTCTTCCCCCCCCCAAAAAAAAAAAACAGGAAAGAAGGAATATTCCCAAACACAAATTTTTAAAGATATAGTTATTTATGTGTACGAGAGCTGGAATGTAGGCCAGAGATGTGGGGAGAGAGGAGTGAGAAGATTCACCAGAGATAGAGTGGGGAGCTGAACAGAGGTGTTGACTGAAATATACTGCTGAGGGGAGCTGTGGGTGAGAAAGTAGAAGGTTGCTGTTTCAAGTGAGTCAGCTCCCTAGCTGGAGATCAAACTCATGTTGCAGTTCCTGTTCATGGCTTGATAATGCTGAGACATAACATCTTAGACCACCAGAGAGGGCCCCAAACACATATAAACCAAAGACAACACACACATCTACATACCAATTTCCCTAATGAACACAATGCAAAATTCCTCCTTAAGAAACCTAGCACACTAATACAGTGCATTAAAAGAATTATACACAATGACCATGTGGGATGAATCCTAGGACACAAGTGAGGATTAGTATCTGAAAACCAATCAACATAATTCAGCACATCAGCAAAAAGATGAAAACCACATAACCATATCAATATATGTCAAGAAAGCTGTTGATAATATTCAACATTCATTTATAATGACAACTTTTGAAAAACTGGGCCTAAATGAAATTTACCTCAAAATAATGAAAACCACATATGATAAGCTTACAGTTAGCATCCTTATCAACAACAACAGAAAAAATTAACTGAAAAGTTTTTCCACTAAATTATGATACAAACTGATACAAAACAAAGTTCTCCACTCTCACCACTTTTATCTAACATAATTTGGGAAGCCCATGCTAGAACTATTAGGCAAAAGAAGTGTGTAAAAGGAAAAAGTAAAATTATCATTATTGCTTAATGAATTCACTGAGAAAGTAGTTGAAGCAATAAATCAGTTCAGCAAAATGGTAGGTTTTAAGACGAATACATAAAATTCAGTTGCCTATTTATATGCAAATAAATGAGCTAAGAGGAGAAAATTAAGAAACTATTTCATTTATAATCATACCAAAAATATTTAAATACCTAGGAGTAAACATAACAAAGATTAAGTACCTATATAAAGAAAAATAAAAGATAATGCTAAAAAAAATAGAAGTCATAAAGAAATGTAAATATATTCCCTGTTCATTAATTGGAACAATAAGCCTGGTTATTCTACCCAAAATGGTCATTCTACCCAAAATATGCAGATGCCATGCAATTCCTGTCAAATTTCAATGGTATTTTCAAAGAAATAGAAAAAATATCTGAAATTCATTAGAACCATGACAAACCCCAAGTAGTCAAAGTAAACCTGACAAAAAAAAAAAA
>NW_004567116.1:49690485-49698497 GCF_000260355.1 Condylura cristata | reverse complement strand
GTTCCCTGTTCTGTCTCTGGTGTATCCTATCACCATCCACATCTCTGGCCTGTACCCCAGTTCTGTATGAATAAATAAATAAATCTTAAAATAAATAAATAAAATAAAATATTTAAACAAAAAAAGTGCAAATATAATTCCTTGAAATAGCTCCAGAAACTAAGAGCAGTTTTTAAGATTTGCAAGGTATATGTCCTAGGGAATAAATATTGACCGCCAAAAATATAAAACTCATTGGTAGTCATTATTCATTAAAATGTAAAATATAAAAAGCAAGGTAATTATTAGTCCTCTATGCCATATAAAATTAGCCAAAAGCATTGATCTTTAATGAATGAAAATATAGCGGCTTACTCATAAGTAGAGGTTTAATCTTTTTAATTGCCTTGTTTGCATCTGTTTAAGTGACTGTGATTTTTGCCCTTCCTTTATTGGTGTTGTATGTAATGTTAATTTATGTGTGCATTACTAACCATCTTTGATACCTGGAATAAATCCTACTTGGTCTTCATATATGATTCTTTTAATGTATTGTTGAACTTGGTTTGCTAAGATATTTTTGTTGCGAACATTTGTCTCTATATTCATCAGAAATATTAGCCTATAATTTATTATTTTGTGAATTTATTGCCTGGTTTTGGAATCAGGGTATTACTGGATTCACAAAATGAGTTTATAAGTTTCCATAGTTGGGCCTTCCCTGTGGCACAAGGGCTTAAAGCACAGCACCATGAAGCTCCCGCAGCCGCTTCACAGCAAGTTCTGTCCTGGGA
The DNA here is from genome assembly GCF_000260355.1 of Condylura cristata. Lineage (NCBI taxonomy): Eukaryota > Metazoa > Chordata > Mammalia > Eulipotyphla > Talpidae > Condylura > Condylura cristata. The sequence continues at coordinate 49,697,724 of NW_004567116.1, read as the reverse complement.
GGTGACCCACATGGCGCCAGCAGCTGCTCTCCCTAGCAGTGTACTTCACAGATCTGCTGTTCTGCTCCCCACTCTGCCTCTGGTAAATCCTCTCACCATTCCTGCTTTTCTGGTCTGTAACCCAGTTCTGTATGCATAAATAAATAAACCCTTAAAAAAAAGAAGTTGCCCCATTTTCAATATGTTTTGGGTGTGATCTTTTTATTTCATTTATTGGTTTTGTTTGTGTAATTTTTTTTAAAGATATATTAATTTGTACAGAACTGGGGTACAGTCCAGAGATGCAGAGGGTGAGAGGATTCACCAGAGACAGAGTGGGGTGCAGAACAGGCAGATCAACAAAGTACACTGCTAAGGGGAACAGCGGGAGGGTCAGGAGAGGTCTGCCTCGCCATGTGGATCTCCTCCGGGGATCGAACTCATGCGGAGGTGGCTTAAGCTTCTTTTTGCTGTGCTTTAGCCCGCTGCGCCATCAGGGAGGGCCCAGTAATTATTTAATTTTTAAGGTTACCTTTTTGATCTTCCAGATGTACACATGTGCCACTAACCTTCCACCAAATCACCTGCACCAATATCACAACTACCTCCCTCTCCTATTCCCACTCTACTTCCCCCTATTTCTTTTAGCTGTCATACTATTCTTTCACTGAGTTCCAGATTTGTTTCTATTATATTTTACCTGTGTGTTTGTTTTGTTATTGCTGTTGTTATTATTTTCACACAAGTGAGTGAAACCATCTGACAGGTCTTTCGCTGTTGACTTACTTAATATACTCATTTCACCTCGAGGTCCACAAGGATCCGTTCATTTTGTCATATATGCCACCATTTCATCTGTTTCATAGCTATGCAGTCTTCCATTGAGCATATGTTCTATAATTTCTTTATTCATTTCTTGAAGTGCACTTTGTTCCGTGACTAGAAATTGTGGATAGTACTGCTGTGTACATAAGCATAGATAAATCTTCTTATTACAGTTTTACTATTCTTTGGGTAAATATCTAATTGAGGTATTGCTGGACTACACAGAATTTCTGTTATTTCTGAAGAAATGTCCATACCTTTCCACAGGAGCTGTAGCCACTTGAAGTTCCACTAAGAGTGATGAGAGTTCCTTTTTCACTACAACGTCATCAATATTTGCTTATTCTTTTTTTCAGCGGCCATTCTCATGTGGGTGATGATCTTTCATTTTGGTTTTGATTTGCTTTTCCCTTATAAGAATGATGTCAATCAATTTTTCATATGTTTGTTCACCTCCTGTCTTCTTTGGAAATATCACTTTAGGTCTTTTGCCCTTGTTTTTAATTGGGTTGTTTTTTTGTTTGGGTTTTTTTTTTTGTTGTTGTTGTTGTTGTTGTTGTTGTTGGGATTGTATAAGAACTTTGTAAATTTTGGAGATTAGTCCCTTTTCAGATACATCATATGCAAATGTTTTTTTCCCTTTAGGTTTTCTTTTTGTTTTTGTGAAGGTTTCTTTCCAGATACAAAAACTGTTTAATTTTATATGGTCCCACTTGTTTATTTTTGCTTTTCGGATTGAATGCCTAAATACATCTTTGTGACAGATGTCTATAGTATGTCACTATGATTTCTTTCAAGTACTTTATGTTTTGGGTTGTTATATGCTGATCTCTAATTCATTTTAAATTAACTGTTTTGTATGGATGGAGTTAACTGTGAACATCCATCATTATTTTTGTTTTCGTTTTTGTTTTGTTTTGTTTGCAAGTGACTATCCATATTTCCAATTACCATTTATTAAAGCTTTCTTTTCTCCATTGTATGGCCATAGCTCCTTTGTCAAATTGAATTTTCATATTTGTATGGGTTTATCTCTGAGTATTCTATTCTATTTTTGGTCTGAGTTTCATATTTTGTTCCAGTTCCATACAATTTCAATTATTTTTGCTGTGTAATATAGTTTGAGGTCAAGAAATATGCTACCTCTATTTTTTTTTCTAAGGATTGTTTTAGCTATTTGGTTTTATGTTTTCATATAAATTGTATAATTGTTCTATTTTCTTGAAAAAAGTCATTGTTATTCTGATAGGTTGTATTGAACCTGTAAATTGTTTTAAGTACTATGACAATTTTTACTATGTTCATTCTTTCAACCCATAAGCATAGATCTTGTCCATTTCTGTCTCATTTAACAGAGCATTTTAATTTTCAAAATATAAGTCTTTTACCTTATACCTTGTTAAGTTTACTCCTAGGTACTTAATTCTTTGTGGTGTGATTATAAATGGGTTTGTAGTCCTTATTTCCCTTTCTGCTGATACACTGTTTGCATATAAAAATGCATTGACTTTTGTGAACAATTTTTGTATTCTGCCTTTCTTGTGTACTCATTTTTTATTATTATTTTAATAGAATATTTTAGTTTCTCTAGATGTATAAAAAATCATCTGCATATAATGACAATTTCACTTCTTTTCCAATTGGATATATCTCATGCCTTTTTCTTGAGGTACGACTTCCAATACTATGTTGACCAGTAGTGATAGCGAACAACCTTAACTTGTTTATGTTTTAAATTTTTCACCATTAAGATGCTATTAACTGTGGGTTTATCATATTTGGCTTTTATAATGTTGAAAGAAATTAATTTATTCCCATTTTATTGAGTTTTATTTATAATTAATGGATGTTAAATCTTGTCAGCATATAGATGACCATGTGATTTTTTTACTTTTGTGGGTCTGGTGAATGGCATTGATTGTTTGTATATGTTGAACCAGTCTTGCATCTCTAATATAAAGCCTACTTGACCATGGTAAATGGCGTTCTTTTTTTTTTTTTTTAAGATTTATTTATTTGTACATACAGAACTGGGGTACAGGCCAGAGGCTCCGGGGCGGCGAGGGGATTCACCAGAGACAGAGTGGGGAGCAGAACAGGCAGACTGACAAAATACACTGCTGAGGGGAGCAGCGGGCGGGTCAGGAGAGGTCTGCCACGCCATGTGGTCACCTCCGGGGCAGGCGGGAATCGAACTCATGCGCAAGTGGCTTCAGCTTCTCAGTGCTGTGCTTTAACCCGCTGCACCACCAGGGAGGGCCGGTAAATGGCGTTCTTAATACCTTGCTCTATTTGGTTTTCTAGGATTTTGTGGAAGATATTTGCATCTCCTTGTATCAAAGAGAACAATATATCTTTTTCTTCTTTTGGATTATCTTTGTTTAATGCTGGGGTCAGGATAATATTGGCCTCATAGGGTATGTTGGAGAGTTATCCTTCTTCAATTTTATTTATTTATTTTTAAGAATTTGAATATCATAGATATTACTTAGATCTTTTTTTTGAAGGGTTGGTAGAATTTATTGGAGAAGACATCTGGTCCGTGGCTTTTGTTCTTAAAATGACTTTTTATGCAATTTCAGTACTTGTGATTGGATTCTTTAAGCGTCTGTTTCAACTTGATTCAATCTTGGGAAGATGTATGAGCCTAAAAATTTGTTCACCTTTTTCAAGTTTTCCAGTTTGTCACAAGGCAGATTTTCATAATATGTTCTCATGATCCTATGTATTTCTGCAGTACCTGTTGTAATTTTGCCTCTTTCATTTCTGATTCTATTAATTTGTATTTTTTTCTCTTCTTTACAAGCCTAGCTATTGGTGTGTCAAATTGTCATTTTTTTCAAAAGAGCTGACTCTGGTTTCATTCATCTTTTGGGTGTTCTTTTTATTATCTATTTCAATTATTCCCATTTGAATATTATTGTTCTACTTGCATTTTGAATATTTTTGTTCTTTGTGTAGCTCCTTCAGAAGTAATAATATTGCTAATTTGATGTTTTTTGTGTGTTTTAATGTGGGCCTGTATTGATATAAACTGCACAAACTACTGTTTTTAGAGGTACTTTTTTAACTTTATTGTTTTAATATTTTCATTATATCATCCTTCATTTTTGTATGGGTATGATAGTTTTTCTCTTCATATCCATTAGGTTCTGGGTCATTTTGATCTTTCCTTTGACTTCCTCTTTGGACCAAGAGCTGTTCAGAAGAATTTTGTTTAGTTTTCAGGTTTCAGTCTACTCAATGTTTCTTTTTGTGGTTAACTCTACTTTATAGACTTTAGCCTGTGAAGATATTTGATCTAATTTCAACTTGATCTTTTCTGAAGCATGTTTTATATCCTAGTGTATTATCTGTGCTTGAGAATGTTCCATGTGCAGCAGAGAAGAAAGTATATTTATTTCTTTGGTATGCAAAGCTCTATAAATTCCCAACAAATCCATTTCTTCTAACACTTCATTTAAGAGTTTAATTCTTTTGTTGATTTTTTGGTCTGTATGATCTATCCCTTCATGTCAGCAATAAGTGAAGTCTCTCATAACAATTGTATTTCTGTTATGACATTTTATATCTGTTAATCAGTGCTTTAATAACTAGATGATCTTGATCTTATATTAAGTGTATAAATATTAATAACTGTTATATCTTCTTGGTAAAATTTTCCTTTCATTATTTTATAGTGTCTATCTTTGTCCCTAGTATTTTTTTAATTGAAAGTCAAATTTATCTGATTTAACAATAGTAGTTTCTCCTTTTCTGTTTTAATTTTTAGCACATATGTCTTTCCTCCAACCTGTTATTTTCAATTTACTTTTTTCCTTTGGTTTTATTTTTTTAAAGATTTGTTACTTTTTTTTTTAATATTATGCTTTTGTGTGTGTAGAACTGGGTTGTAGACCAGAGTTGTAGGTGGTGGGTGGATTCACCAGGACAGAGTTTGGAACAGAGCAGTGAATTTTTTTTTTTAAAGATTTATTTATTTATTCGTACAGAACTGGGGTACAGGCCAGAGATGCGGAGGGTGAGAGGCTTCACCAGGGACAGAGTGGGGAGCAGAACAGGCAGATCGACGAAGTACACTGCTGAGGGGAGCAGTGGGCGGGTCAGGAGAGGTCTGCCACGCCATGTGGATCTCCTCCGGGGCGGGTGGGGATCGAACTCATGCGGAAGTGGCTTTAGCTTTTTAGTGCAGTGCTTTAACCCACTGCGCCACCAGGGAGGGCCCAGAGCAGTGAATTTTAATGAAATACACTGTTAACTGGAACAATGGGGAAAAAAAGAGAGGTCTGCTGTGCCCTATGTGGGTCAGCTCCATGGCCAGGTATCAACGCAGACTGGCTATCAATGTGATAGCACTAGATAGCACTGGAATTTAACCCCTAGGCCACCAGAGGGGCCCTTTGTCCTTTGATTTTAAATGGGTGCCTGACCAAGAGCAGAGATTTACTGTCAGGACTGGATAAGGGCAGTAATAAATTGGGTTTGAACAATGGGGACAGGAATGGCCGTTTTAGCCACTAGTATATAAGAAGGACTGCAAAGCTTAAGAAGTGAAGGACGGGAGCAGATATAAAAGAAAACCTGAAGATAAGGGGACTCAGAATATTTGCCCGTGCTGTATAAAATCCTTTCTAGGTTTTTAAGAACTGAGTAATCAAGTGTTCCTCCTTCTGGCCACCAGTGACCATTATCTAACTTGTACTGTGGCCATACCGCATTGCAGAAACAAACAAACATTTTCTTCTTGGGGCCATCTCTTTTAAGACCCAAAGTATCCCAATGACAGAGGATGCATTGGAGGGGGTTTAAGTCACCCGGCTTGGCTGAAGAGTTACCCATTAGGTGTAGAGGCAGAGAAAAGGAGAGAAAAGAAAATATAAAATGGCTTAAGAGTCAAGTGTGCCCTAGGAAGGACAAGTACGCAAAATACGCTCTGGGAGGGACAAAAAAATAACACCCAGGAAGGACCAAAAACCACCCTGGGAGGGATGAAAAATGCCCTGGAAGGGACCAAAAGATGCCCTAGGAGGGACAAGTGTGCCCTAGGAGGGATCACACTGAGAGAAAGGAGGAAAAAAAAAAGGAGGGGGTAAAAGGGTATTCTTGAGCCAGAATCGGGGTGACTTAACCTTGTTCCTGCAGTGTAATCACGTGGTATTTTCGGCACCACAGAGGGGACGCCAAGGTCACTAGAAAGATTGCAGCAAAGAGGGAGTCCAGGAGGCCTTGGGGATCAGTGTACACTCAAATTGACTGTTCCCACCTGACTCCTTGCGGAATCTAAAGAGACCCTTGGCATAGGAGCGCGTGTGTATAAGCCCTGTGCCTGGTTGGCCAAGCCTAGAGCTACTGGCCAAGTCTTCACTAAGCCGTACTGGTCCCAGCCAAGCCCAAGCCTTTACGCAGGACTCGTGTAAGGGCTGTTCACTCACTCACACATCCACACGCACACTCCAGAGAGAAGGGAAGGGAGGAGAAAAGAAGTACATCAGGCCACAGAAAATGTTCAGAAGACGACTCTCCTCAGCCGTCCTGGTTTTCGGCACCAATTTGTTTTGTCCCAACTTCTGTGACGTCCACAGGAAAGAAAGATGGGAGGCAGAAAAGCTGAGCAAGCAAAGTTTAATGCTCATGGACAGCAGCTAAGGCAGAACTCCAAAAAAGGAGGGTCTGCAGCTACTGCCAACTGTATGAGAGGGAAGGGGCTCTTGTATAGGTTCTACGCTCAGATTCCAAAGGGGTGACTCACTGCTGTGTTCTTGATGTAAGGCCCAGTTCGTATCACCTTCGCCTAGTCCACCTGGATGCAAGGCCCAATTAATTTATCACCCTTGGATGCAAGGCCCAGCTTTTTACCACGCTTGTCCAGTCCCAACAGTAAATCTCTGCACTTGGTCACTCCCAACAAAAACATTTTCATCCAAAATGTTACTGTATGACTTTTTTTCGGTGAATTCAGACTAGTCACAGTTACAGTGACTTAGTGATTGTTGATATGAACTATTTATAATCAGTCACTTTTTCTTTTATTTGTCTTATATTCTATCTTTTCTTTTTCCATCTTTCTCGCTGATCCTTCTGGATGGCTTTCCTTTTTAGTTCTATCAATTTCTTTTTTTTATTTTTTCCTGTGGCTCTCTTTTCTGGATTTGTAGTTAGTAAGTTTTATTTTAAGTTCTATGTCTAAGCCCTTTGCTAGTTGATTTTTGTTCTCTGACATTTAACTATACCAGTTTCTTTCCATTTCTGCCACTTAGAGTTTCATTGTTGACTCATAATACTCTTACTCATACTTCTGGTTCTGTATTGTTATTATCATGTTTCATTTTTTTTTCTTCTCGTGTATGTAGAACTTATTTCAACATTTTATAATGAACGTGTCTTGAGGTGGCCAATTCTGGTAACTTATGTTTGTCTGAAAAAAAAAAAAAAAAA
>NW_004567116.1:49687110-49690223 GCF_000260355.1 Condylura cristata | reverse complement strand
GTATACTTGGTCAGTCGGCCTGTTCTGCTCCCCACTCCCTACTTCCCACTCTGCTGAGTCTTCTCACCGTCCCTTTGGCCTGTACCCCAGTTCTGTATGCATAAATAAATAAATATTTAAAAAAATAAAGGCTCTCAAACTGGGATTTCTCTGGATTTCAACCCATACGAGTGGGAGGGAAAAAGAGTGGGAGGGAATTGTTCATATATATATATATATTTTAATTTTATTTATGCATACAGAACTGGGGTACAGACCAGCGGTGCAGGGGCAGTGAGAGAATTCACCAGAGACAGAGTGGGTAGCAGAACAGGCTGACTGACCAAGTACACTGCTGAGGGGAGCAGCAGGGAGTCAGGAGAGGTCTGCCGTGCCATATGGGTCACTTCCAAGGCAGGATCAAACTCATGCTAAAGTGGCTTTAACTTCTTAGTGCTGTGCATTAACCCAGAGCACCACCAGGGAGGACCCTTGAGAGAATTTTTAAGTCATTTTTTACTTTCATCTTAAAAAAATTTATATTTGAGTTTTGCTAACTTGACAGTGGTTGATGTAATTTCATCCCACAGTAACCTGAAATATGTTCCTGGGTTGCCTTACATCTTTATACCACCTCCTTGCTGATCCTTGCCCCAGGTCATGAAATAGGAAACTTGAGAAGCTTCCTGTCTCTTGGTACAGGAAGTTAAGTTGGGACCACAATACTCACATGCCAGGACTGGGTTATGTTTGGCAGGTAGTCAGCACTGCACCCAAGTGTGGTGGTCAGACATCTTGTCATTATAACCACCAACAATGGCCATTGCCATCTCACCCCTACATCTGCTGCCCCATCTGCAGGGCTGCTTACTTTCCCAAGTGATTTGTGAGTTATCCCACAAGTCCTTCTTTCTGTTAATGGGCTTTATTTATGGAGTTCTACCTCAGTCATCCTGATTTCTCTTTGATTTCCTCTGGGGATATCTTCTGTTGCCCAACATCCACAGAGCACCCAACTTTTTAGACCTATACCCTAAGAATTCCCATTGCCTCAGGTTGGGTCTTCACCAACATGTATGTCAGCAAAGTTCTTCCAGGAAATTTAACAATACCCTGGGTTGCTCCCATCATTCCTTGGTGTTTGAGCCCCAGCCCATTCTACCAGTTGATATCTACTCTCGAAATCACATGCTCCTTTGCTTTCTCCTTTTCCTTCCTTTTAGCGCACAACAAACAAAATTCATTACATTCGTAAAAAAGTACTGAATGCTGATGGTGCACAGGTGAATTGGGGGAGGAAATTCTATGGTCTCTATGCCTGGGGTGCAGGGAATAAATATTGTTCTGAAATGTATGTGTATATATGTGTATATGTACACACACACACATATATATAATTATATATTTATAAATTTACATGTATGTATATGTATTTTTTTAAAAAGAAAGTTCCTGGACTGGGACCCCTGGTGGCACAAGAGGTCAAGTTTAAACAATATTAAGCTATCAGCAGCCACCGCAGTAAGAATTTGATTCCCAGAGGTGAACCCACATGGTGCAGCACCGGACCGCCCCTGTGTTGCCTGCTGTCCCCCTCTGCAGTGTATTTCAGTAGATCTGCCTGTTTTGCTCCCCACTCTGGTTAATTCTCTCATCCCTTGTACCTCTGGCTTACAACCCAGTTCTTGAATATATCAATAAATTTGTCTTTTTAAAATATTTATTTGTACAGCATTCTTTTTAGCATATTCCAGTAAGATATGTTTATTTTGTAAAGATGTATTAATGCTATTTGCTCACTTGAATCAGAATCTTTCTTACGTTGAAACTGACACCACTATTTATAGCACAACATTGTCATGGATGCTCAGTATACATTTATAAGTCAAGGAAGAGTGAATATACAAAAAAAAAAAAAAAGAGGAAGGTGTACATTTACTCTTCAAGACTTAGTTTATAATATGCCATAGAATATTTCTGATAAATGAGATTAATAGAGGGCTTCACAATTTACAAATTGTGTAATTTAATAATGCATTTAATCAAACCACCCCAAGAGGGGGGTAACTGGAGCTGCTAATTTTTACTGCTACTACTACTGTTATTACTACAGTGTTATATTTATATATTGATATATTATTATGATCTATAGATTAGAATTCTGAAGTTCTGTTAAGACTTTCCCAAATTCAAATTCTCCCCCACCCCATCACCTTTTCAAATGATCTTTTATTAACAGGAAAATAAATGTGTTATTTTTCTAGTTTAGATGAAAGAAAAAAAATTATTGAAGGTGGAAATAAATCTCGTGTAAGGAATATATTTATCCATGAGATAGCCAATGATGAATTTCTGGGTACCAGAAAATAATTCCAGTGTAGCTACAAGAAGATAAATGACTGCATTTGTCAGGGAAAAAAAGCTGATGATGGCAGATAAAGGCCCAAGAGCCTGCAAAAGATTTTTGTCATTGCCTTCTGTGACATGATATTTGCAATGACTAATAGAAACTTCTTGCTCAGTGGTGTTAAATCTCTGAGTTTTGAGAGTTGAGTGTAGATATTCAAATAGTAAAAATTGAAAATTATAGAAATATTATTTGTTTATAATAAAATTATAGAAATATATATATAAAATATATATTATTGTTTATCTATTTTACTTGTATTATAAAAGTAAAATAAGGTTAGAGAACATACCTCAAATAATAAAGGTCACACACAATAAACCATCATACTTAATGGTGAGAAACTGAAAGAATTTCCTCCAAGATGAGGTATGTGACAAGGATGTCCACTATAACCATTATTCTTCAGCATAGTATTGGAAATTCAAGCTGGAATAATTAGGCAAGAGAAAGTTATGAAAGGAATCCAAGCTGGAAAAGAAGTTAAAACTACCCCTATTAAAATATGGCATGATTTTAAATATTTATTTGTGTATATATATAAGTATATACATGTATATATATATATATTAGATATAAAATGATTACATTTATAGGGAAATATGTATATACAGATAGATGACATAATTTTATATCATTTATAAAATGATTATAGGGAGAGATAGATAGATACATGCACGCATAGATAGATAGATAGGTAGGTAGGTAGGTAGATAGATAGATAGAT
>NW_004567116.1:49678240-49687010 GCF_000260355.1 Condylura cristata | reverse complement strand
GTGTACATCAGAGATTTCTGTTTATACTCTTGTCTTGAAATACTACATTCTGCATGTGTTTTAGCTAACTGTTTATATGAGCCTTTCCTTCTCACGGAGAGATAGATAGATACATGCACGCATAGATAGATAGATAGGTAGGTAGGTAGGTAGATAGATAGATAGATAGATCTGTACAGGGAAATAAATTGTCAGTCAAATAAAGACATCTTAATGAATGGGAGAAACTATTTTCACACCAAACATCTGTCAAGGAGCTGATATTAAAGACTACTAGTCAATAAAAAGAAAACTAAGAAAATCAAAAATGGGCAGGGGAGCTATATCAATACCTCTCCAAAAACAACTTATAAATTACTTACAGACACTAGAGTAAATGTCAATATCACTTATTATCAGGGAAATACAAATCAAAATTATAATGAGATACTACTTCACATCAGTGCAAATGGCAGATATTCTCCAAAAGTGACCGAAAAATGTGCTGCTGAGAATGTGGAAAAAATGGAAACTTCCTTTCTATATTCCATATGTAAGTGATAGCTTGCAAGTATTTACCTTTTTTCCCTGACTTATTTTACTTAGTATAATCCCTTCCAGCTCCATTAATGTTCACCAAGTGGAGGAAAGAACAGGAAACTTCCTATACTGTGGAAAACAGTGTGGAGATTTCTCAAAAGACTATAAATCTGCTATATGGTCCAGCAATTTTACCAAACACAACAAAAACAGTAATCTGAAAGGAAACATAACCCCCATGTCATGTCAGAGCATCACTATTTATAATTGCCAAGATATAGATCCAACCAAGCAACCCAAAACAAGACAAGTGTCTCGAGAATGTGCGGTCTACATACACAGTGGATTACTACTCATCAATCATTGAAGATAAACTCATTAAAGATAAACATAAATGGAGCTGGAAGGGATTATACTAAGCGAAATAAGCCAGAGGAAAAAGGTAAATACTGAAAGTTATCACTTACACATGGAATGTAGAAAAATTAAACAGAGTCCAAAACATGACCCACATGGCACAGCAAACCTCTCCTGACCCACCCCCGCTGCTCCCCTCAGCAGTATACTTGTCGATCAGCTTATTCTACTCCTTACTCTGTCTCTGGTGAGTACTGTCACTGCCCCTGCATCTATGGCCTGTACCCCAGTTCTGTATCCCAGTTTTGTATGCATAAATAAATAAATCTTAAAAAAAAAACTGGCCCTCCATGGTGGCGCAGTGTGTTAAAGCACAGCACTGAGAAGCTAAAGCCACTTCCACATGAGTTCAATTTCTGCCTGCCCCAAAGGTGACCACATGGCGTGGCAGACCTCTCCTGACCCGCCCGCCACTCCCCCTCAGCAGTGTACTTCATAGATCTGCCTGTTCTGCTCCCCACTCTGTCTCTGGTGAAGCCTTTCGCTGCCCCTGAGCCTCTGGCCTATACCCCAGTTCTGTATGAACAAATAAACAAAATCTTTAAAAAAAAAAAAAAAAAAACTACCATTGATACTGAGATTTCAGAGAAGGAGGGGAAAGAGAAGGGTGAAAGCAAGGTGATGAGAAGAGAGATCACAATGGGAGGACTATGGGTGTTCCATGATCACAGGGCCATGGTAACAATAGCAGAGATAGAGAGGATGGGGGAGGATACTTCAATAATAAAGAAAATACAAAAGTTTAATGACAAAATAGTCTAGGTTCACACCACTTCTCTATATGATTCTTTAAAACTCCTTTATGGCCATACCTTGTTGGAACACACGTTAGTACTTCCCTTTGGTCATGGAACTGAATCTTGCTTGTTTCCTTCTCTAAAGTAAATGTTTGCCTGACTATATTAAGCTTGATTATTTCTTAGCTCAGCACCGCAAAACCTTCTCCAAGTTTCCCAATCACTGGTGTGTTCCTTTCTCTGATGTGTACATCAGAGATTTCTGTTTATACTCTTGTCTTGAAATACTACATTCTGCATGTGTTTTAGCTAACTGTTTATATGAGCCTTTCCTTCTCACAAGATCCTCAGGATATGTACTATGTTTTCAACTTTTAATAAAAAAAAAAATTACATTTTTCAAGGCAGAAACCACAGTAATAGATAGCCCACAGATACACAAGTATTCCAATATTATTAACAGCATTTCAACAGTTCACCTAGTTTAAAAATCCTGATTAACGGACCCTCCTGTGGCACAACAGGTTAGGACTCAGCACTGCAAGCTAGCCACAGCCACTTCAGTGCAAGTTCAATCCCCGCCCCCAGAGGTGATCCATATGTCATGGCAGACCTCTCCTGACCCACCCACTACTCCCCTCAGCAGTGTACCTCATCAATCTTCCTGTTCTGCTCCCCACTCTGTCTCTGGTGAATCCTCTCACAGCCCCTGCACCGCTGGTCTGTACCCCAGTTCTGTATGCATAAATAAATAAATCTTCTAAAAATTCCTGGACCTTTGGGCTTCCAAGTTCTACCTATTTAATATTGCTATGAACATTTATTTTTGGTTCCTATTTCCTCACCTTTCTTCTGTATATATACTGTTAAAAAATCAAGTCAGTGAATAAATTTAGAGATCTAATTGTATTTATTTTATCATTCAAGAATCAGGCCACATCCTTTCTATCACGTAAAATAGTGCTTCAAAGAGTTGTACAGAATGGGAGAATTTTATAGTCAGGAAGAGGGTAAGACAAGAAATGAAAGCCTTTGCATAATTCCCCTTCCTGTAAAGGAAGTTAAGGGATATTCTTATAAAGCTCGACTTACTAGTGCTGACCAAGGAAATCCATATTGATTGATTTGAAATTTCACTTGGGGGAAAAGCTGAAACTACTATTATATTAGGTATTAATTTAGGGACAGGGCTTGGTATAAATTACTCCATTTGAGGCATGTTTCCTTTTATAATACACATGAAAGACTTGCTGTGTACTGGGAGTAAGTTAACAGATAACTTCCATCAATGAAGATACACTCTAATAAAGGAGGCAAACATGTCATGTATGCCAACATTTTGTGCAAGGGATCACAGAGACCCAAAGATGAACAACAAATATTGGTCAGAATGGGAAACAGACCCCATTTCTCAGTATACTTTGATAATGGCGGCGAGGGGGGTGAGCACATAACTGTATTCTGACTTTCAGAGCTCAAATAAGTAACAATCTTTTATTTCCAAAACTAGAAATGAAAAGCATATATGTGTATGTGTGTGTATAGATATATAGATATATGATTCTTTATGCTATCAATATCAAGTGTTGATGTTAAGTGCATAAAAAGTTAGAAAAAGAAAGGTTTTAAATAATGTGGTTATATATAATCAGTGAATTTAAGAAATGTAATGTAATAGCTTGGGTTGTTTGGAAATTACTTTTTGATCAATGGACTCTGATTATCTGCTATATACCAGAGGGATTGGACAACATGCATAATTGTTTCAATACAATTACAAAATCATTGAATAAACCCTTCATGAAAGGTACTGGGCTTGGTGCTTAGGAAACAAAACTAAATATGACAAAAGTCTTGACTTTGAAAAACACAAATACTAGTAAAATGGACAAAAAATTTACAAACTAAATACAACAGAGAAGTGTGCACTTGTCAAAGTTGGCAAAGTTAGTGAGGAGGGGGAGGGAGGGGACCAAGGCTTCTTCCATTTTGTGACACAGTTATCTCCGCAGGAGAGGCTAGAAGAGTAAGAAGTATATAGGAGGTCAGAAAGGGGTTTATTGAAGTTATTGGGAAGGGGGGGGGGGAATTGGGTTGGAGGAAATTTTCTTTAGTTATTCATGAAGGCATTGGTTTGGATGGAAACAAAAAAAAGGAGTGGTGATGAGAGAAGCCTTCTGACTAAGTGTATATGTAAACACCCACATCAGTGGGTCTCCCTGGTTGTACAGGCGTTAAATCTCAGCACTATGAAGCATCAGCAGCCACTGCAACATGAGTTTGATCCCTAGCCAAGGAAGTGACCCACATGGCTCATCAGAACTCTTCTGTCTTGCCCTTTGCTCCCCTTAGCAGTGTATTTCAGTGGATCCACCCGTTCTGCTCCCCACTCTGTCACTGGTGAATTCTCTCCCCTGCCCTCCAACCCCCAGCCCACACCTCTGGCTTATATCCCAGCTCTTGTATGCATAAATAAAACTTTTTAAAAAGAACCAACATCAGAAAAAAAGATAGTGCATTCTGGAATCTGCAAATTGAAGTTTTTTTTATAGCACTGTGCTTAACCCACTTCTGGTTTATCTGGTATACTCCATATCTGTACAAAATGCCCACAGATACCCATGCCACCCAGAAATCCAGGGCTAGCAGGTCTCTCTCTCACGTTTCTGCTCACACTGTGACTTCAGTTTAGCTGTGAAATACCAAGAATGATTTTATCCATATCTTCATGTGTTCATTCAAGTTGTACTTCTTGCTGTAATAAAATCATTTCACTACTAGATAAATATAAACACCAATTGTAAAAGAAAGACCTGTTGTTTCTGTGTAAACTAAGATGCTTTGGAAAAACTTAAAACTTTGGAAGAGACATCTAAGAAACATACAAGAAATCATAAAGATGCAGAAGGATTAGTTTGATTGATGTTTTCCAACCTTCCTTGGGCTTTTAGTCTAAAACAGTACCAAGGAAAAGAACAGTGTTGCTTGAGAGTTCTCACCCATATGCTCACAATGGCAAGATGCCACAGAGGCTTGAGTGCAACAATAATGGTGTTTAGTAACAAAAAGTAGCTGGCTGTCTCCCCCCAGATAGTGTCCAGTAGTCCCAAATAGAAATTGTTTTGCATGATGATGCTGTCTCTTCAGTTAAAGCCTGGCACTGGTGTTACATCAGTAAGCAGTGGACCAAGATCCACCTCATGGTGGCAGTTGGAGGTTACCAAGGTGGGCCTGCTAAGGTGACACTACAGCAGCCCACAGCAATTTTCCAAGGCCAGGCTGGACAGTGTTGGACTCAACAGCACCAGGAGGCAGTGCCAGATGATCAGAAATGATGAGCAGCTCTCAGAGGTGGCCAGATACAGTTCTCATCAGCAGAGCTGATGAGTTCTGTTCAGTAGAATCAATCAGCACCAATCACCAGGGAGTGGCATCCGAGACACCAGCATTACAATCCCTTCTAAACTATTGACATGAGCCAACAGTAGAAAGATGTTTCTAAGAGACACTGGGCCTCAGGCCAATGGTTCCCTTTTCTGGCAGTGTCAGAGGAAAAGCCATGGCAGGTGCAGCTGCCAGGCCTTGTCTATAGAGTTCTTGAAATCTATAAAGTTCTGAAAAGTATCTACAGAGGTGATCTGCTGAATCCTATTCTGAAGCACCATGATGAATCCTCTTCTGAAGCGATCTACTTAGGGAATTCAAGCTGCCTGCTGCACAGATTACATCCTCCTCAGAATCCCTACCTTGCAAGCATAATTGGAATGTTTCAATCCTGTTTCTTTGGTGCTAGTTATGAATCAATAGGCTTGATTCATAACATTGGATGGAACTTGAGAGTTCAAACCTGATTGGTCCAGTAACTTGACCTGATGGATCTATTTATGATCCTGGCACCATATTCAACAAGGAAACCCTGGGAGTCTGCACAGATTCAGCCTACTCAGAAGTCAAGTCAGGCTCATCTGCTATTCCTTCACTGCAGCCAGGACCAGCCTCAGTAGGGCTGGAGACTTGCTGCACCTGGTACCCTTCCACAGGGCCATATGTAGTGATGAAGCCACAGAGAGCCACCATGAAGCCACAGAGAGCCACCATGTTGCATGCCAGAGGCCTTCTCCTATGGTTCTCAATAGGCCAGGATAAGCCTGACTGCTGCAGCATTAGAGAGGCTGTTTGCACTGGGGCAGCAGGGCAGGGGAAACCATAGCACCCACTCCTGCTGCCACAGTGCCAGGAATGTCACCCACCCTGTTGCCACGGTGCCAGGAATGGCAGCATGTTGAGATGACATGGCCAAGGAGTCCACCCTACCTAATGTGGCTTTTAGATGCAAGACCATAGGCTGGCTGTACACACTAGAGGCTGGCTTCAGTGCTGGCCACTGAGGCGGGCCCCAAAATAGCTGCCATTTCCTGAGGCCTGGCATACCTTGGACTTCTCGTCCATGGCTGTTAAGTCAAAGCCAGGCATGGCCTGTGGCTTGTGCTGTGGGGCCTCGCTTACAAGGCTACTTTAAAATAATAAATACTAGAGGCCCTCCCTGGTAGCGCAGCGGGTTAAAGCACAGCACTGAGAATCTGAAGCCACTTCTGCATGAGTTCGATTCCCGCCTACCGCCTGCCCCGGAGGGAGTCCACATGGCGAGGCAGACCTCTCCTGACCCGCCCGCTGCTCCCCTCAGCAGTGTACTTCATCAATCTGCCTGTTCTGCTCCCAACTCTGTCTCTGGTGAAGCCTCTCGGTGCCCCTGAGCCTCTGGCCTGTACCCCAGTTCTGTATGCACAAATAAATAAATCTTTTTTAAAAATAATAAATAAATAAATACTAGAAATAATAGTCACTGCAGTATAGTTGCGGCTTATTCAAGAAAAAATGTAACTACAATTAGTGGGACAATTTCAAAGAAAAGGAGACTCTGACTGAAGGGAGGGCAACCTCAAGAAACCTGCCCAGAAACCCAGGAGTGTCAGCATGATGCCAGCTAGGGTCCTTCCCCATACAGCCTTCCTTTGCCCATATCCTCTCTGATAACTCTCTTGTGTCTAACACGCCTCCCTCCTCTTTTCAGCAAGGGCTGTCTATTTGCTAGAATCTGGCTTTCCGCCATTGTGAGGAAGTCCTTGGATTCCTGCTCTCTCACTAGGAGCACTGTGTTTGTTTGTTTGTTTGTTTGTTTGTTTGTTTGTTTGTTTGTTTGTTTGTTTGTTTGTTTTTAATAATATAAGTTTATTGGAGACTTCCGGAAGATGGCGGCAAAGACGCCGAGATCACTGTGTCCAGGCTTGCATAGGAATTGAGTACTGAAAACAGACTACAGACTTACTTACTGCAAGTTTCAACCCAAAGGAAAACACCCTGGACTCACTGGAAGGTAGATAACTGAGGGGGAATCAGGCGCCTGGAAGTTCTGCGGGCTGCAGGAGCTGCTTTGCCCCACACTAAACCTTGGAGGTGAAGGGGGAAGGCTCAGCTCAGGGAGTGGAGCCCAGGCTGCTGAAAGACTGAAAATCTGATCCACAACACCTGGGTAAGGGAAAAACTGCTGAAACTGCAGACCCAATCAGGAGTGCCTGAGTGCCACACAAAGCCCCTGATCAGATCTACCAGCTCGGAATGGGCAAGATGGTGGCAGAATAAAGACGCCGAGATGACTACATCCAAACTCATACGGGATTGTATATAAACGGACTATAGACTTCCATGCTACGAGTTTCAACCCAAATGAGAATGCCTTGGCTCACTAGAAGGAAGATAACAGAGGGAGAACTAGCGATTGGGGAGTTCCCATAAGGGAAGCCACAGGCAGGATTAGCTGAACACTGCAACTCTGATCAGGAATGTCAGTGGCTTCCTACTCGCTCAGCTCCTTTAAAAATCTAGGCGCCCAGATGCCAGGTAGCCCTGCCGAGGGAAACTGCCTGCCTGAGGCAGCTGCAGCTGCTCAGCAGCTTCTCACCCCAGCCCTGCTACAACCCTGGAGATAAACTGAGACAATTAAGCTGGGAGAGGAAACCATTGTGGGGAAAGGCTGCAGCTTGGAACCAGAGACCCAAGGATACACCGCAGAAGTGTTGCTGACCTTTGCCACATCAGCCTCAGATGTGTTACTGTCCTTTCCTCTGGCAGCCCTGACAAAGCCCTGAATATAAACTGAGACAGCACAGCTAGGTGAGTGGATCCCAAGATGCTGGGGGGGGGGGGGCAGAAGAATGGAAGAATGACAATAACTACACAAGTCTCCAAAACATATGGGACACATTAAAAGCAGTTATAAAAGGAAAATATATAGCAATACAAGCTCACATAAAGAAACAAGAAATAGCTCAGAGAAACAACCTAATGTCCCACCTTAAAGAATTGGAAAAAGAACAACAAAATAACCCAAAAGCCAGCAGAAGACAAGAAATAATAAAAGTCAAATCAGAAATAAATGAAATGGAAAAGTCAGGAAAACAGTCCAAAAAATCAATGAAACCAAAAGTTTGTTCTTTGAAAAGATAAACAATATAGACAGGTCACTAGCCAGACTCACAAAGAAAAAAAACAAGAGAAAACACAAATAAACAGAATCATAAACAAAAGAGGAGAAATCACAACAAACCCAGCAGAAATCAAAAGAATAATCAGAGAATACATTGAGCAACTACATGCAAACAAATTGGACAATGTAACAGAAATGGACAAATTCCTACAACTTTATAAACACCCAAAGCTAGATACAGAAGAACTAGAACAGCTAAACAGACCATTTTACAAGCAAGGAAACAGAAGAAGTAATCAAAACCCTCATCAAAAATAAAAGTCCAGGACCAGATGAGTTTACAAATGAATTTTACCAAACATTGAGAAAAGAACTAGTACCCATTCTACACAGACTCATCCAAAAATTTGAAAAAGAAGGAAAACTACCACAAACATTCTACAAAGCCAACATCACACTAATACAAAAACCTAACAAAGTAAACACAAAATAAGAAAACTTCAGACCAATCTCCCTATTGAACACTGATGCAAAAATCCTCAACAAAATCTTAGCTAACAGAATCCAACAATGCATTAAAAGAATAATACACTATGACCAAGTGGGCTTTATC
>NW_004567116.1:49600914-49676285 GCF_000260355.1 Condylura cristata | reverse complement strand
AGAGAAACACATGTCTTTTGCAGCAACTTGGATGGAGCTGGAAAAGATCATGCTTAGTGAGATAAGCCAGAAAGAGAAAGAAAAATACCAGATGGTTTCACTCATAGCAGGAGTATAATGGACCAGGTAAGAAAATAACAAGAATAATGAAAAGTCATATACCAAAGACATTTTGTAAGGGTGGAGTGGGGAATGGGATCAAAAACGGGGGGGTGGGGAGGGAAGTGCACGGAATTATGGTGATGGAACACAGGTGACTTGGTGATGGGAAACCCGTGGGGATTACAATTGAGGTGGGGAAAAAAATGTACAAAATGATGTAAATAATAATAATAATAATATAAGTTTATTTTTACATCATTTTGCGTCTTTTTCTATCCTAGTTGTGATCCCCTTGGGTTTCCCATCACCAAATCACCCATGTGCCATCACCATAGTCCAGTGCACTTCCCTCCCCCCACCTTTTTTTATCCCATTTCTCACCCCACCCCTGTAAAATGTCTCTGGTATATAGTTGCTCATTACTATTATTACTTTCTCACCAGAGGCACTATTTTTAGTTAATATTCATAGCTATCTTCAGGGACAGGCAGATAAGGAAATTAAAGCTCAGATTAGATGATCTTGATACAACTTTCCAAATGCAGATGCTCTATGTAAATGTGCATTCAAGGTTCATTGTTCATTCTTAGGGAATCTTTGATGGCAACTTACTATACTGTTTGCTGAAGAATATATTTAATGAATAATAATAATTATTAAATATGTATGAGAAGCCTAATTGAATGTCAATATCTGCAATTAATTCACTTAGTCTCATGACAATCCTCTGAAAATGTATTATCATAACCTCCATTTTATAAACCAGAAAAGTGAATTGGTCTCTCCAAAATGAGCCTTCCAAGTTTCAAGTAATAGCTGCTTCTTTCCTGACTCCTCTCAAAAGCTGCCTGTGGGTACCTCCTTTAAGTTGTATTGCAGTCACAGCCCATGCTTTGTTAGGGTTTTGCTCATGTTTTAGTTAGGTCTTTCAGTTTACCAAAAAAAAAAGTGATTTGTCATCATTCCTGTCTCATCAATAGCATCCAAGTCTTCACCATCTGCCACGCAGTAAGGATGCCGAAAGCCACCCTCTTGCTTTAGGGAGTAAGACTAAGGGGGTCTGCCTCAAAGAAATCTTGGAGAAGATTCAGACCGTGTCATATCCCTGACAACCTCATGCCCTCAGCATCAACCTGCCAGCATCTGGGAGCCCCTTGTTTACCTTGAAGCGGGCAGTGATGCAAGATCTTCAAGATGCCAACACGCTCCCATCCCAAGGGTTCATGAAGCCTGTCATCTATTCAGTCTGAGAATCACATTATCAAGGTCTTGGCAAAGACATTCCATTAGACAGAATGATCTTGCCAGGAAGTCAGAACAACAAAAGCATGCCCTCTCTCTCTGAGACCTAAAGCTGTCACTAGTAGGATAGGGTTTAAGAATAGAAAAACAGGCATCATGAAAACTTGATCATTATCAAATCCAACCCTGTTGTCTCGCAAATAGGGGAGCTCTCACTTCCTATTACCTACTAAATATGAATCCAGTGTTCAGATCTTAACCTAGATGCTTTCAGTTTCCTTCAAGAAACTCTCCCTGACACTCTCCAAATTAGGACACTCACAGTTCCTGCACTTTCTCCACTGCAACGTTTATTTACTTACTTAATTACTGACTTTGTGTAGGAGCTCACTTCTCCATAGAACTGAAATGAGTACCACTCTCAGCAGTAGCCCTAACACCTAGGACAGTAACAATAAATACTTTGTAGAGATGAGGAAGCAACTGGGTCAATTCACCCAGGGAAGCAAGGACTTAGGACTCAGTAGGTGAGGTTCCACCCAAACTTAGATCTCCTAATACCTACCCCCACACAAAGACAGTCTTCATAGGACCTTTGTTTTCTTTGAGACTACCAGGTGTCCCATGCAGGTATCTTCCTAACTGTTCCATCCCTAAACTGCCCTGTGTCCATATTTCATAGTGCCAAGGAGAAATTAATGTTGAAAGGAGCCCAATACCTAACAACATTAGTATTTTCAAGAAACAGAAAAGTTGTAGAGAGATATATCATACCTTCATCCATCTCTAACAATGCTCCATTCTTTAGTCTACTGTCATTTGCACATTTAACCATTTTGAAGTTATTTTGTAGAATTTCTTTCAGTACAGGATTTCCCTGTGTTTCCTCAAGATTATACGTATAATGTACCTTCTCTATCAGAAATACCACAGAAATGATGTTTGTCCTTCTGTGTGGATCATCTCAGGAAACACCCAGCATGGATTATGTAACTGTTCACTTACCCTGGTGCACATGTTTTCTCCAAGATAGGATGATTAGCTTCATCTGATGGGGCAGCTCTGACACAGTGTTATGACTGCCCAGAGAAGAGTCATGAGAAGATGGAGACCTGCCAACACCAGACGAGGCAGCGGGTTATGACTGACCAGTACTGTTGCTCTCTAGATCGTGGTGCCACCATCATCAACATGTTTTCCCTATTTGAATTCATGCAGTCTCAATAGGAAACTTGAGGGGTAGTTTATCCTATATACCTTTCACACACTGTAGTTGAGCAAGCCATAGTCATAGGCCTCCACTCCACAAATAGAAAGTAGTGGCAGATTTATTTTCTTGACAAAGAGGACATCCTTGTGTAGGGAGATAATTTTGACTTTCATTTCACATTCACCAAAATGTTTCTTCAAGGGTTTTTTCATCAATAAAGATGAGGGACCTTCCATATTTGGTCATGAATAAGCCCTTTAAGGAATAGGATTTTAGTTTATGATTTAATTAAAATGAGAAAATTTTGGGTGAGTTGCTAAGAAACAAGACCCTGACTGTGGCCATAGGAGCTCATGCCAATAACTTCTGGTTATAAATTGGTTTCCTTGGAAACAATTTCTGGGCAATCTTAAGTATTAACACTGAGCAAGAACAAAATCTTTCTAACAGATGGAGATGAGGGCAGTAAAAAGAATTACTAATTGAGCAAATTAGCCAATGGTAAAAGTAAAATATGCCAGTAAAAAAATGATACTCAAAGATAATAACCTCTCAATCTGTTCTATGTTCTGTTTTATTCTTTGTATAAAAGTAGTACATAGTCATGAGGATATGTCTCAAATACTAAAAGAGAGGATGAAGTAAAAAGTAGAGATGTTTCCTTCCCTATCCCTCCATCCTTGCAGTTCTTTCTTTGAAATGTCTTGAGATATTTCATGGAGATTATATATATATATATATATATATATATATAATAATTTTTATACATATACATACATATATATGTATTTCACATTCATATTTCTCATTCATATACCTGCCATTTTTTTCCTCACAAGATATCACCACATCAGGGCTTAGAGATCTATTTTATTCTCCATGACATTTGCTCTCCAGTCTGGACAAAGGTTAAAAGAAAATTTATTACTCTAATATTTACATATAGTGTTTTCATCGTTTGACTATAACAAACAGTGCTATGATGAATGCTATATCTTTGTGATCTCATGTACATTTAACATTAAGGTCAATTCCTAAAAACAAAGTAAAATTCACAAGCATATTTTTATCATTATTGTGCAAATTATCCACCAAATGCATTATATCCACCAATAACATAGAAGGTTTTTGATTTTTGGGCCCCCACCCCTGTCCAAAGCAATGCTGTATTTCAGATACCTGAAGGTCACTATCTGTCCTGTAGGAGAAAAATGATACAACGCTTTTACATCTTGCATTTATCTTATTTTGAATGATATTATGCATCTTCTCATGTTTGTCTATTTATATTTATCACTCCATGAATTATTTATGTGTGACCTTTTGTTCTCTTTTTTATTGAGTTATCTTTTTCTTACTGATGCCTGAGCACCCTTGCTATGAAAATTAACCTTTTATGTTTCCAAATATTTGTTTGACTTTTTAAACACAAAAATGTCATTTCTGCCAGCCTCATGGGGTTGTTCTAAGCCTCAGTTTGGATAGTAGCTATGCAATGATTTTACAACCACAAAGTCCTAGCTAATATATATACATACATACATACACACATATATACATATATATATATATATATATATATATATATATATAGTTTTTGTTAATCTTGTTCCTATCATCAAAATAGAAGAGCCTAGGAAAATAAAAACATACACTTTATAATTTTAAATCCAGCTCATACCTTGGTTTTATCACTATGTGTTGAGATAGACTAAATGGATTGATTATGTCCTTCATTAGCAACATCCTTCTCTCTGTGCATGAGCCTGTGACCTTCAGTCCCCCCCGCTTGACTAGTGTACCTTGCTTTGCAAGTAGCAAATTTGAAGCAGAGATCTGTTAATTGCTTCCACGTTCCTTCTTCCTGTGATACTTCTCTGCCCTTGTAGAGAACATGCTCAGTTATCCAAGAAGACAATCCTGGGTATAGGGCTGAGTGTCCCAATCAAGTGTCCAAGACTTGTGAGAGTCCATCCAATGACAGAAAAGCTATCCAGAGAACTATATTCATGAATAGTGATAAGACATTAAGTTGGGGTAGGAGAGATTTTGTTATTCAGCAATGACTGTCGCTGTAATTAAACTCACTGTATGTCAATTTTTGAATGTAGAAGTTGAAGGTAGTATTAATTTGTTACATCTTTTGTGGAAAATAAGTAGTACTTATCATAATAATAATAATCCCAGATCCCAGGTCTTTGTCTCCTGGTAACAAAAACAGCCCCTGTTGAAAATCAGCACCTCAAGGATACTGCAACATTCAAAAATCAATTAAGGTAATCCATAACTTCAATAAAAAGAAAAATAAAAATCATATGATCTTATCAATAAGTGCAGAGAAGGCATTCGACAAAACTCACTATCCATTTATGATGAAGGCCCATGAAATTCTTGGAACAGAAGGAACATACCTCAACATGATAAAAGCCATGTATGACAAGCTCACAGCCAATATTATCCTCAATGGAGAAAAGCTGAAAGCCTTTCATTTAAGATCAGAAACATGACAAGGTGTCCACTATCACCATTGTTCTTCAACAGAGTACTGGAAGTCCCAACCAAAGCAATAAGAGTAAAATGACATGCAAGGAATCCAAATAGGGAAAGACAAAGTAACATTATCATTATTTGCAAACGATATGATAATTTACATGGAAAGCCCTAAAAACTCCATAGAAAAACTAATGAAAACAATTCACCAGCTTAGTAAAGTAGCAGAACACAGCATCAACACACAAAAGTCAGTAGCCTTCCTATACACAAACAACCATCAGAAGAAATGGAAATTAAAAATCCATCCCCTTTACAATTGAAGCAAACAAAACCTTGGAAATAAACCTAACAAAAGAGGTTAAAAAAAACTATACAAAATATATATATAAACAATGATAAAAGAAATAGAAAATACAAAGAGATGGAAAGACATCCCCTGCTCTTGGATTGGAAGAATAAGCATCATTAAAATAGCCATTCTACAAAAAGTGATTTACAGATTAAATGTTATTCCAATAAAAACCTCAATGACATTCTTCAAAGAAATAGAACAAACATTGATGAGATTCATATATTCAAAACCCCTGACTAAAAGAAAAGAGAACAACCAGACTTTAAACTATACTACAAAGACATAATAATTAAAACAGTATGGTACTGGAGCAAAGACCAACACACAGATCAATGGAATGGAATAGAAACCCTAGAAATAGTCCTCCCTGGTGGTGCAGCAGGTTAAAGCACAGCACTAAGAAGCTTAAGCCACTTCCGCATGAGTCAATCCCCGCCTGCCCCAGAGGTAATCCACATGGTGAAGCAGATCTCTCTTGACCTGCCCACTGCTCCCCTCAGCAGTGTACTTTGTTGATCTGCCTGTTCTGCTCCCTGCTCTGTCTCTGGTGAATCTTCTCACCCTCCGCATCTCTGGCCTGTACCCCAGTTCTGTATGAATAAATAAATAAAATCTTAAAAAAAAAAAGAAAGAAAGAAAGAAAGCCCAGAAATAAAGCCACACATATATGGACAACTAATCTTGACAAAGGTGCAAAGAACCTGCAGTTGTACAAAGGCAATTTGTTTAATAAATGGTGCTGGGAAAACTGGACTGCAACATGTAAAAAAATAATAATAATAATCTAGACTATTACCTCACAGCATGCACGAAAATAAATTCAAAATGTATTAAAGAATTGAACAGGGCTCTCCCTGTTCACAGTAGGTTAAAGCACCACATTATGAAGCTCTCAGAAGCCACTGCAGCACGAATTCGATCTGTGGCCAGAGAGTTGACCCATATGGCACAGCAGAACCCTCCTGACCCTCCTGCTGCTCCCCTAAGCAGTATACTTTGTAAATCTGCCTGTTCTGCCTCCACTCTGTCTCTGGTGAGTCCTCTTATGGTCCCTGCACCTCGGGCCTGTACCCCAGTTTTGTGAGCATAAATAAATAAATTTTAAAAAACTAAAAATAAAAACTGAACATAAGACCTGAAGTCATAAAATATATAGAAGAAAATATAGGTAAAACACTACAAGACATATACCTTAATAACACTTTTAAAGATGCATCTCCTAAAGCAAAGATAATTAAGGAAAAGATAAATAGCTGGGGCTATATCAAATTTAATTATTTTTAAGATTTATTTATTCATACAGGTCAGAGATGTGGAGGGTGAGAGGATTCACCAGACACAGAGCGTGGAGCAGAACAGGCAGATCGACGAAGTACACTGCTGAGGGGAGCAGCGGGCGGGTCAGGAGAGGTCTGCTATGCCATGTGGTCACCTCCGGGGCACACATAACTGTAACCTGGGAGCACTTTTAAAAGATGTGCTTCTAGATATTATCCCTGAATACTGAATCAGTACATCAAAGAGGGAGAAATCAGGAATATTTACTGTTTAAACTCTGACCAATGCAGCTGGTCTATTGATCTGGAAGACAAATACTGGCCACTATCCTCGTCATCTCTGCTGTCCACCTGACAATGTTTAGTTTCATGACTAGAAATAAACAGTTTTTTCCAGAAAAATCCTACTCAAAAAGGTAAGTCAAATGTTTTATTAAGTGAATGTAGAAGCTCCTGAAAATCTCCTAAAGAGGCTCAGAGGGAATCCTCATACAGAGAAAGTATGAAACCAAATGTCAGCATTCACCAAAACATTCCCTTCAGAAGCATAAAATTTACCCTACTTTGGTTTCCTAGTCAGTTCCTTGGTCTCTCCATGGACAGCAGAGTCCTGCAGTGGGCCTTTGGTGGCACTTTACTTGTTTAACCAGCTCATTCTTTTCAACAGAATTCAGAGAAATTTTGGGTGGACAATGTATAGACTCAGCTCTTCTTTGAAGAAGTCCATGAGGTCTGAGCTAAAACAATGCTGTTTTTAAGAAAAGTATAAAGCACTGCTTAAAAAAATTTCAGGCCAGTCAATTTGTGTCTGTCAAAAATCTCCTTGTAAATGAGCTGCATGATCAGACCTGAAAGAATGAACAATGGCCAGAAATCTACCAGAAGGCAGGAGAGTGAGAGTGGAACTGGATTAGGAAGCTGCCAGGCCTGAAAAGAATATGCTCATTTTCGTCCCCAATGAAGTGACAGGGTGTTGAGTGAAAGTTATTAAGTAGGACACTGTTGAAAATTGGAGCAACACGAAGACCTCTCTTTACTGGGCTGGGGAACCAGCTTTGGAGTCTCTAAGGCTATTATCACATTCCAAAAATCAAAGCTGTCAGAATGTTTTTTAGTCTCAGATGTCTGTGTTCATTTATTAGAGCTTTTGTAACATAGTACTACAGGCTGGAGGGTGGAAGGAACAAAAATTCAACATATAACAGCTCTGGAGTCTGAAAATCCAAGATCAAGGTGTGGGCAGTATTGCTTCCTTGTGTGTGTGAGGGCTGGGTCTGCTCCATGGAGTCCTTAATTGGAGATCATCTTCTCCCACTGCCTCTTCAAACTGGCTTCCCTGTGTGTTGCCACCACATATCCCCTTTTAAAAATCACACTGGATTGGGGCCCAAATAAATGGCCTTGTTTTAACTTGATACCTAACTACTATTAGAGACCCTACACCAAAGTCACATTCTCAATATGGTGAGTGGGACTTCCACATTTGCATTATGGGAAGGGGACACACACCCCATCCACAACAAAATCAGTCAAGTGTGTCGCCCTCCTGAGAGTACCTGATTACACTTGACTTCCCCCCTAGAAGTCTAGAGATCAAAGTTCTTAGCAAGGCTGGTTCATTCATAAGAACCCTTGACCAATCTCTTCTTGACCTTTCAAGTCTTTCTGTGTAGTGTGTCCCCGGAGGTGACCTCTCCTGACCCGCCCGCTGCTCCCCTCAGCAGTGTACTTCCTCGATCTGCCTGTTCTGCTCCCCGCTCTGTCTCTGGTGAATCCTCTCACCCTCCGCATCTCTGGCCTGTACCCCAGTTCTGTATGAATAAATAAATAAATCTTTAAAAAAAAATCTTAAAAAAAATAGATGACTAGATTTAAAAAAAAAAAAACATGGTACATAGATACAATGGAATATTGCTCAGAAATCAAAAAGATAAACACATGCCATTTGCAGCAACAGATGAACTGGAAAAGATCATGCTTAGTGAAATAAGCCAGAGAGAAATAAAAATATACTGGATTTTTTCACTCATAGCAGGAGTGTAAGGGACTGGGGTTGGGGGGAGAGGAAGCAATTGGAATAAAGAAAAAATGAAAAATAATGAACAACTATAAACCAGAGACATTTAATGAGGGTGGAGAGGGGAGCTGGATCAAAACTGGGATGGGGTGGGAAGAGTGCATGGGACTATAGTGATGACACACAGGTGAATTGGTGGTGGGAAGTCCATGAGGATTACAACCAAAATGAAAAAATGCACAAAATGAAGAATGATGTAAAAAATAAACAAAGAAAAAGAAAGAAAACTTGGGAATCTCTGTTATCCCACCAAAAAACTAATTGTGGTAAATTAGGGAGATAGTATACTCTGAGAACACAGACTTGGGTTTAGAATTTTGTTTTACATTGTACTTGCTGTGTGCTGAGAACAAGTCACTTAAACCTCTCTCAGTCCCTGTTTTGTCATTTTATGATAAAGAGTTCCCTGGTGTGATGTATCTTTAAACCATTGCCAGTTATTTGTGTACCTGAAAGTGAAATCTCTTTCACTGGAGTGACCACCTTGAGCTTGCAAATAGAGTTTCCCTGTAGGAGGACACATAGGCCCACTATGGCCGGCCTCTCCCCATACCACACGTGCAGGACTGTGATGAATTTCCCCAGGTTCAGGAAAGATCCCTAGTGTAATAGGCAGGAGCCCACCTATTTCCTCCTTCCAGGTAGAAAGCAGGTTTCAAAACGCCATTAGTAAACAACTCTTTTCCATTACAGACATATTTTTTTTTTTTTGGAAAATATACACAAAATGTATTATTATGATAATAGTTCTAGATGTTTACCATCAATTGCTATATTCATTGTTTTGTCAGGGTAGCCACAAAAAAAGTTCATGGTAGGTACTTGACCAAGCACCCACACTTTAACACAACTTTAAGATGCCATGGTGTCTCTAGCCCTGTTGCATCAGCCTAAGGCCTCTCTCTGTGTGGCTGAAAGATTAGGGTTGTAATACTAAGAGTACAATATTCAGCTTCTAACACTGAAATTAAATTTTCCTTATTCACAGCAAGAGAAAGCCAAGCTTTGTCAAGAATACAGTAATTAAGTTGTCTTTTTCGTCTTTAAAATATCAAACTACAAGTATGGGAGTGAAGTTCTGTTTTACTCTATGCCTGGAGTAAGGAGAAAGTGGTCCACACCTCAGGTGAGTGCAAGCATAATCACTGATATTTAATAACACTGTTAACAGAGATAACATTTTCCATATACATAGTGATTACATCTTTGATGAATGTTTATATCGCAGTGTGACATTTTTTATACTCATTTTACAGGCAAGAAAACCAAGGTAATAGTAGAAATAAGACATTATCCTCTTTTTTCGAGTCCCAAAGTGAGGATACTTGTCCAGGCCACTGCTGGGGGCAGAATCAAGCGCTAAATGATATGGTAGTAGAGTCATTGTTATGATCACCTTAGCCCTAACCATGATGTCATTTTTTTCTGGTCCTATCATCTACCAGGTAGATTAAGTGGGTGGGAGATCAGGCTCCCCAGACTTCACAACAGGCTCTGAGATTAGGGCAGGTCACTTAGTCTTGTTTTTTCCACTGCAACCTGTAATAATAAAATCTTAAGCTTTGGCTGCTGTACTTTCACTGCTGATGAGTGGATTTAATAACAAACTACACGTATAGTACTTATAAAGGTCCCCTAACTCTCTGCAGAGCTCTCATATGAATTAGCCACATATAACTACATTTGCTAACTAGAGTGATTAACAGGACCTCTTGCATTTAGTCATTTGCTACTTGTTTCAGTTATCTCTAAAATGCCTGCATTTTTATGGATGTAAAAAAAAAATCACTAAATTGGCCCTCCCTGGTGGCGCAACGGGTTAGGACGCAGCACTGCAAGCTAGCCACAGCCACTGCAGTGTGAGTCGATCCCCAGCCTCAGAGGTGACCCAAATGGCACAGCAGATCTCTCCTGTCTCACCTGCTGCTCCCCTCAGCAGTGTACTTCATAGATCTGTCTATTCTGCTCCCTACTCTGTCTCTGGTGAATCCTCTCACCTCCCCTGCACCTTTGGCTTGTACCCCAGTTCTATATGCATAAATAAATAAATCTTTTTAAAAAAAAATCACTAAGTAAGAATTTTTTAAGGTCAATAACCAAACATCAACTGTGAAGAGGCTGGTAGAGAAATAGTCAGACTGTCTCCAAGGAGCATCATGATTTTGCATCTTTCCAGCAAGCACTCTGAGCAAGTTGAGAGCAATATTTGTTTTCCATTCTGCTTTCAGGGACAACTGTTTTATAATAATAATAATAATTATTATTATTATTATTATTATCATTATCATTATCATTACTATTATATCAAATTGTGTTATTATTGTTATTGTCATTAGTTTGTCAGTCATTTAGATGTCTATAACTTTGTGGTCACATTTTTACCCTTCTGTATGTACAATTTTACTCTTCCAGATGCTTCCAGACCCTCCATCAAAACTCCAGTGCCGGTGCCCCACCATTTCTTTCCCGTACCCCTTCCTTCTTACCCCTGGCTTCCTCTGATAGCCAATATATTTTCCCAAGAGTCCAAAAATTCCAGTTTGCTATGTCTCTAGGCTAGGCAGAGCTTTTACTATTCTATGCTTTATTGATATACATTTGTTGGGTATTTATACTCCACAGATAAAAATGCATTATCCATCTTTCACTTTCTGATTTATTTCACTTAGCATAATCACCTCAAGTTCCATTATTTTGACCCAAAAGACACGACTTCATCTTTTTAAATAGCTGGGTAGTATTCCAATGAAGCTATAATCCACAATTACTTTATCCAGTCCTCTGTCTTTGGGCACTTAGATCAGTTCCTTGATGGCAACTGTGAACATAGGGGTGTGTACAATTTTTGTAATGGTGTTTTCATATTCTTCAGATAAATAGGTAGAATGGTATTGCTGGATCATATGGAATTTCTATTTTATTCTCCACAACTTCACCAATATACATTACTTCTTTCCATTGCTGTACCTTCGCACCTGGGCTGGAACAACCTCCTCAGATGATTCTAACATCCCAAGATATTCTACCACTGCCCTTACTAAGAATCATTTGCAGTATATTTTCAGTATAAACTGTCAAATCAAACCTTACTTGGGACCTATCAATGTAGGTTTGTCCTGCATTCAGAGAGGAAGGTTGGTAAAGAAGAAAGATTTCCTCTGAGCATCAGAAAACAGGGATTCTAGCTTGCTGTGTCTTTGCTCTGGTCCTTCTCATTCCCTTGGACCAGAAAGGTATAACCAGGGAGACTACAGAATCATCTAGTCTTACCCTGCAAATCATCTAGTCTTACCCTGCAGTCTTACCAAATAGAATAAGAAAGAGTGAGAAAGACTGTGTGTGTGTGTGTGTGTGTGTGTGTAATTGTAGGAAGAAATTTTATAAAATGTGTTTCAGTGTACCATAGGCCCAACAGCTTTTGACAGCCCATCCACTTGGACATCCACCTTGAAGTCAGCAGTTTCTAGGAGTCTGAAGAACACACATCCCATTGGCCATTGCAGGCATCCAGCTGGTCATTACAGATTCCTCCTACCAGTGACTACAGGTCGGAGATGCTGAGATGGGATGCACTGCACTGGCTATCCTTCTACCACTAGGTGTCGCTATCCCGCCTTAAGCATCATCACAAATTTCCAACCAGATTAACAGGAACTTCCACAAAGGACATTTTAAATTATTATTTGGATCTATTTTGCATCTACCATTCTACATCCTTGCTTCCTTGAGACCCAACACAACTATTTACACAACTGCCTCCACCTTGACTGGACTGTGAAATGAAATGTGTGGCATTAGATCCTTTTTTTTTTTTTTAAGGATTCATTTATTTATGCATACAGAATTGGGGTACAGACCAGAGGTGCAGGGGAGGTGAGAGGATTCATCAGAGACAGAGTAGGGAGGCAGAACAGGCAAATTGAGACGTACACTGCTGAGGGGAGCAGCGGGAGGCTCAGGAGAGGTCTGCTGTACCATGTGGGTCACCTCCCTGGCTGGTGATGGAACTCATGCTGATGATGAACTCATGCTGGCAGTTCTGTGCCCTAACCCGTTGCACCAATATCCACATTTACTAATGGGCCCAGTCCCTTTCCTGCATTCTCATTCATTCATGAATTTAGTGAACACCTGCTATGTACCAGGTGCTATGCTGGGAGGTAACAACTCACAGAAGGTAAATCCCCTGCCCTCAAGAGCTCATAGCATATATGTTACTGTAATATGATGAGAACTTTCTGTAATGAAAGATCCCTCCTCACCCTGAGTATACAGGAAAAGGAATCCTCAGCCTATCTTGGATGGGTAGGAAAACTTCACAAGGATTGTGTCAGCATTTAGGCTGAAATTAGAAAAATGCATAGTCTTGTACAAACTATTGGGACAGGCAATTCCAGGCTGATGGAACAGTTTGGGTAAATAGGTCTGTTCTATTTGACTTAAAGTAGACTTTATTTATTCATGGGTTAAACCGTATTGAAATCAGGTGGACCTAATTACCTTTCAGGGGAGAAAGAGCAGAAGCCTCATTCTCATTTACATACATTCACAGCTTATTTTATCCTTGAGAGCAGAGATGTGACTTTTTTATTTTGTTGTATACTCAAAATTGATCTCTATGGAGGCAAACAGTATATTCTGAGCATGTGAATGAAAAATTCACCTTACCAGTTAAGCTAAACTACTACAAAGACCCTTAGATTTTGAAGAGATCATTTCCAGAGGGGAAAGGCACACAGGTCTAGCTGTGCCTGTCTCCTGGCTCCTTGCATATCCCAGCACTGTTTGAAGAACTTGTGCTAGTTCACTCTCCTCTGTGGCTATTGATTCAGCAATCCAGTCAAAGCCAGAGAATTTGTTGCATGGTTTTGTGAGGTTTTTTGTTTTTTGTGTTTTTTTTTTTTATCATTTTCAAAGATTCTTCCTACTCTTCTAGGAATACTACCCTAGAATGAGGTAGGGGTAGATAAGGGCAGAATAAGGAACTAATAATATCATGAAACCTTGAAAGCAGGTATACTCATCAAAGTTCTGAACTCGAAAGACCAGAGATTGAGGCTGTCTAGACTTCTTGGTCATTAGCAAAAAGTTGAAAAACTCAACAATTTACACTGAGGTGATTTCTTTATTCCCCCCAAATCATTATCAATTATTTGTTTCTGCGAAAACTTATTAGGAGTTTTGAAGACTATTCACTAAAGGGAAGCTGTGGAAGGAAATTTGCAAGAGATAAGAAGAAAGAAAAAGGGCCGTGAGCATGATTCTGGTTCTGATAGTGATACTCTTCACACTTGCTATGGAAAGCTTGACTAGAGGCATGAAAAGTCATAGTAATAAACTCAGAGGGTGACTTTGCCAAAGTCCTTCCTCGGGTAGTCTCATTTCCAACGGAATGAAGTCCAGACTACTAAGCAGCATTCATGGCCCCTGGTGTCTAATCCTGATTATATTTTAACCTCTGCGTAGATTGCTTTCTACTTCTGACCCACACACCAGCACAAGGGGCCCACTCAGCGCCACCAGAGTCCAGTTATACCAAACTACCCCTCCTGTTCAGCTCCTGGGATCTCTCCACACATGCACTTCATCTCCCCTCTCTCTCCTGGATGAAATGTATTCTCTCATACCATATTTATTTCCCATCTTTAATTGGCAAGTTTCTGTTTAACCTATTTAACTTTCCTGTTGAAAGACTTTCTTCATCACCCCCAGGTGTGCTTTAAGAAATTATCTTGCCCACTTGTACCTGCAGTTGTTAGAGCTGTCATTACTCTAGAGAAGTCAGTAGCTTTTGTCAGTGAACTTAAAGCATATTAATGACAGGGTCATGTTTCTCACTGTTCCAGCACCAGCTCCAGCATAAAGCTTAATACTGAGGAAATACTTGTACAGTATATAAACACAGAAAGTTCAAGGGCAGAGGCTAGAATCATGTTGCCTCTTTTAGCATCTAGATTGCTAAAACCCCTAAGCTGCTCTTTATCTTTGTGCCTCTAATCTCTAGATCATTGATGACATGAAGAAAAAAAAAAGGGTTATATACTTATTGAATTAAATTGTGAAAGATTGAAGGGATGGTGAGAAATAAACATTTGTCATTTAATATTCTACTTTATATTATATTCTGGCCTCTTCATTCTGTTGGGTTTATCGAAAGAAAACCCATGTTTTGTGTCTGAATTTTACTATATCCAGACTCCTAATTACTTGTAGAAATGATACCTCATATATTTCTCAGTGCAACCCCCAACCTCTGTGCAAGTGTCCTATGGAAATGTTGCCTATTTGTAGAAAGGGGGGGTCTATTAAGATAAATTGCTTCAATGATGCTTACTTGGTGCCCACTCACACCAGGCATTACGCTACCACCTAAGGTAGTGAGCAAGACATTTCAGTCTTTGTCCTTAGGGAGCACACAACTTAGAGAATAATTAAAAATTAGACTGAGAGCTGAAAGGAGGGTCAGACTTCCACATGAAAAAAAAAATTATCATTGGGCAATGGACTCACTCCCAAGCAAGTAGTAAGTCCAAAGTCCTGGGAAATCCCTTAAGCAAGAAAAACAAGCTGGTCACCTTATACAAGGGTCACAAGACGCTAACAAGATGGGCTAGTAGCAGCTCATCACCTAAATTCATGATATCCATCCATTCATTCATTTATTTAGTCAACAAATATATACACAAAGAACTAGACACTGAAATTAAAGTAACTTATATACATGGATATATTTTCTTATTTTGCTCAGTTTATTAGCTGGAAAGGCAGAGATAGCCAAAATATGAATCAATGCTTCAATGGGTCAGTCTTAGCAGTGAGAATAAAACTATCCCTTCTAACCACTGGACCAAAGATGACAAAGTATTTCATTGAAGATATCATTTTAGTTTGCTACTGAGGCTTAAGATCCTATTTCCAGTCCAAATAGTGATATCCTGGGAAATTGATTTATCTATAAAGGAGGAACTGATAACTGTACTGATGTCTTTTGGTCAAATTTTTAGGAAATGAAAAACAACACTTTGTAAATTGAAAAGTACAAAGAAAGTGCTAGCACCTCAGCTTTGTCAGCCTGTGAGTTAAGCTCAGTTTCATTAACTTGATTACAGACTCCTGATGGTAGGTCAGTTCTGCTGCAGGAAGTTAACAATTTTCCAAAATCCTACCACTCAAATATTTGTTGGAATTGCAAAGAATGGTTTATAACTCATCTCTGTGAAAATGGCCACTCCATACAGCAAAAGTCCTACCCCCGATCCTGGTAGTTCTACAGCACCAAATCTATTCCTGAATGCCACTGCTGAAATGAAAGGCCACTGCTGAAATGAAAGGCCACTGCCCTCTGAAACCAGGAGGAAATACTTCACTGTTTTGTGCAGATGGCAAGGAGGACTCCCACAACAAAAGTGCTTAAGACCAAAATTTTATAATCACTGGTGACCCAATGCAAACCTTTAAGGACTCATAAAAACCAATAGAGTGGCTGGCATAGAATAAATGCTGCCAGAAACTCCCTCTAGGTTTCAAAACCAGTTTTCCTTTCTTGGAATCCATTCATTATGACACTACTCCTTACTTAGGGGACACTTGTTCGCAATGGGAAACAATTTTGTACCTCTTCCCCAGGGTACGGGTACATTAGGCATGTTTGGAAATATTTTGGTTGTCCCAACTTGGTATGAAGACTGCTAATAGAATTAAGTAGTTTAGGGGTATTACAAAACACCCTATAATGCATTAAAAAGCTCCTCCACAGCAAGGAATTATCCAGCCGAAAATGTCAATGGTGACTTTTCCCCAAAGATCTGATACAAAGCAAGACTCAGATTACAGTGGATATACTGATGACTCCCAGAATCATACCAATAGCCCAGGTTTCTAACCTTAATGGTTAATAGGACATTTCCATTTGGGTGTCCCACCGGCCTCTCAAAATCAGTGTATCTAAAATTCAATTCACATCTTCCCGACCGTTCTCCTCTTTAGGCATTTACTACCTAGTTCAACAAAGGGCATTTCCCTCCATGTCGCTGCCCCTTCCATGGATACTTGGATGGGATTTTTGACTCTTTTCACATCTCACCCCTATATGTAATTCACCAGGAAGTTCTATCATATCTAACTCCTCATTGTTTTTTTTTAAGTCATCCACTAGTCTCCACCCGCCCCTTTCTGTCGCTCCTTCCCCCACCATCACCCGTGCTTTGTTCTCTTGAACCCCTGTACTTCCTCAAGGAAAGCACTTAACCATATTATGGAATAAGTAATACCATTTTATAATTGTTTTGTTTTATTATCCTGCAAAACAGGATAGTTTATCTCTCACTCAATATTGTGTCAGAGCTTCCTGAGACTGTACCTGGCACAGCCTATAAGTATTCAATTAGTATGATGAGTACATGAAACCCACCTCCTTCCAAATCCATTAGCACTTGATTTGGGCCAATGCCATCTCTCACCTTGAGTATTTCTCAAAATACCTAGTGGAAGGCTATTCATATGTTCAACTATTCTTTAGAGGATGATAAATCTCTCAGATCAGAGGTAGGAGAATGTTGGCCACCCTCTATGCCAGTGATTGGGGTTATGTCAGTATGTGCCTTTGCTGATTGAGTCATATATCAGTAATGATTTCCTATTGCTGTGATTCACTACTTTAAAATGTTCTTTGATGGTATTTATTTCTTATTCCTTTTATAACCAATTGAAATAATGATTCTGACTTCACTTTTAATTGATTGTTGCTTCCTTTTAGTTTTCGCCTGCCCTTTTCTTTGGCTACTCATTTGGATGGGCTGATAAGAATGTATTTGACTTCACCTCCTTCTTTGACTCCAGAAGGAAATTTAAATGTTCCCCATGCAGGAAATTTTCCCCAGCTCCATTCTTTATATAATATGAAATCCAAAACCTACCCTCTCTGCTTTGCTAGAGCCTACCTGGTCCTACTCGGCCTGCTTAGCCCACTCCAAAAGTCCCTTATGTAAATAAGATACTTTCTTTCAAATCCTATTGTTGTGTAGACTGTCATCGGCCGCAACATCCAAACCAAATATTGCGTGGTACCCTCCTACATCTACAGGGGGATTAAACAGCATTGATGATGAACATTAAACCCACATAACTGCACACATGTCTCCTGAAATGTACCAGAAGTCATGTGGCCTACTATGAAGTGAACTCAGTTCTCCTCGTATTCTCATCTGTTGTGTTAATATAAACTAGAATCCCATTGATTCCATATCTGCCAAAGTGAAAATTGTGAATATGAGAATTCTAGGGATGTCTGGAAAGTATTCCAGAGAGTAGGACAGTGACTGAAATTTGTCTATGATACTCTCTCATTTCACCTCCGAGGCACATTCTCCAAATAAGATAATATCACAATAATGTTCAACAATTATTTTTTACAATGGATATAATGAGCATTTGCTACTTGCCAGACATAGTGCTCAGCATTTTTGACATATTACTTCTTCTGTGCTCAGTATCTTGCATAATAGAAAAATTATGCCCTCAACTATGTTCTGATTAATTAGTATCTCCTAATCATCCCTTCCCTTCAGCCTCTAACCACCAGTATTTGGTCTCTGCTTTTCTGAATTTGACTATTTTGGATTCCACATATAAGTGAGATCAGGCAGTATTTGTCCTTGTGTTGCTGACTGATTTCACTTAGAATAAATGGTATTAAGTCAAATTACTGCTATTTCACTCCTATAGTCACTCCTATTTCACTCCAGGGTAAGAACTTCACTACACAGCAGCAGCCCCCTGTCTGTCATCTGTGACCTTTGTGACATCATCTGCTACTTATCTATCCTAAGTTCACACTATCCTATCATACTGGCATCTGTCTTATTCTACCACCCTGCTAGTGCTGCCCCAAGACCATCATATTCCATCATATTCCATCAAGACCATCATATTCCATCCTTCAGTCTGAAAACACATTCCTCCAGATAACTGCATGCCTATTTCACATCCTTCGAAGATTTGCTTAGAAATCTCATTTGTATGGAAACCCAACTTGCCCACCCTAATTAGAGAGCCCCCACCTCCACTTCCATCTCCATTTAAGCATGTTTCCCCCTCCTTAACTTTCTTTCCATAGCACCTCCTAATGTGAAATTCCACAAGGAATTGCTTGTGTGTATGTATGTGTATCTATGTTATTTCCTGTTATACTCCAGGATCCCAGAAGACTATCACAGAGTAGGTGCTAAATAAATAGTGAATAAATAAGTAATGATGCCTCATAAAAGAGTCTGGCTTTAGAGACAGCAAGACCTTGTTCAGATCCCAGTTCTACTGCTGCATATAAACTGCCTGATCTTGAGTAAAGGATGAGCTCTCTGTGCTTCCATTTCCTCAAATGTAGAAAGATTTTATTTCATCCTAGCATTAACCCACCCTGTTTTTTCAGAGAAGTTCTGTAACTGAACAGGGCTGGAATTCACAGTCTGGATTTACCCTATATTTCTGAAACAAGATACTGTTGTTCTCTCTTCCACAACATAATGGAGTTATAAACATCTAAGGACTCAATACCATGTGGACTTGTCAAGAACATGAATAATCATCACATTTGTGTGGAATTTTGCAGCTAAATGCAGAAATTCTCTCCAGGCAGAAGTTGGGAGTAGGTTTGGGTACATCAAAATTTTCTGGGAAAATATTTTTCCAAACACATATGTTTATTTGCATCTCCAGATATCTAGGGGGAAGTGCCCATGATGGACATGTTCAAAAGGTTCCTCAGTGATTTTTAAGCATTTCCCCCCCCCCAAAAAGAACATTTCTTTCCATAACTGAAGTTGGCCCTCAAAACAATCTTATAAGATATGTAACACTTTTAAATTATATCTAATGGTTGGACAAACAAAACTCAGAAATTTGGGGAGATTTGTACACAACCACACAGCAAGCAAGGTGAATGGCTAGACATCCAACTCCTCTCCTCTCTCTTGTTATTGTGTTTCTTAAAAAGCACATGATCTGAAGTCAGTAGTTCTGAGTTCTTATTTTGCCTCTTCCCCTCAAAAACTGAGTACAACTGAGAACACCTCATTTAACTTCTCATCTTTTATTTGAAAGAAAATGTATTTGATCTTTGAGGTAAACTTAGTAAGCAACAAATGGGATAATAGTTGTAAATAATAGGCACTCTTTATCAATTGCCAATCAAAGAAAGCCCCCTATATCATTACACTCAGTCTTCATAACTGTCCTGCAAGGTACTCTTATTAACATTTTGCCAAACAGAAATGTAAACACAAGAAACACGCAGTAAAAAGAGATTTTAAAATATGGCTTTCTGGTCCCAAAACCCATGTACTTTTCAAAAGGCTAGTCAGT
Source organism: Condylura cristata (assembly GCF_000260355.1). Classification (NCBI taxonomy): domain Eukaryota; kingdom Metazoa; phylum Chordata; class Mammalia; order Eulipotyphla; family Talpidae; genus Condylura; species Condylura cristata. The sequence goes on along the minus strand of NW_004567116.1, from coordinate 49,656,174 downwards.
GAACCACAAGGTTTAATGGAGAAGGTGTCGGACTTTGGACCAAAGGACAACCAAAAACAAAACCAGGAATTTAATAAGTGAGATAAGCATTTTAAAAGTGTTGAAGACCACATATAATTAGGCCCTATATATCTATACATATATATCTATAGTATATACATTCCTAGATACCTATATCTATATTACATATAAGTAATACAGCTTACATAGATAAGATCACATGAACTATGATTTATCTCTATAAATCATATCTACATGAACTCAAATGATACTTACTGAGAATCTTATACATACTTAGGTGGTTATAAGACTGAACAACCCTTAAATCTTCCTTCAATTCGCTTTCAATTCTCAAAATTGCATGTATAATACAAGTTCCCAATTCAGATTTATAATATAGAACAGCATCCCTTTCTAGCTCTTTTTTAGGTACAGCATTTGTAGGTTTGCTGATGTCCCCTCAAGAGTACAGAGATTAAAAGTAGAAAACAGTCTAAATCAAGACTACGAGGTCTCAATTTTCAACAGATCCACTGAACTTATTTTCTCTATAGCATTCAGAAAGAGACTCATTTTGTTACATGTGAAGCATAAACCAAAATACCATTAGTGGATGAAACATTAGCTCTGTAAGTAGCAAACATTTGTTCCTATTATTTCTGATTCCCACTCAAAGTCCACATCAACGCAAGTAACAGAAATAACATTCAAGAGTTTCCAGGAGCCAGATATGTAGGAAAGGCCTTTACTGGCTCTCTTGGTCAACAACCCAGTAGAATGTGAGTTGTCGCTCAGTAGCAAAGAAAACATCAGTATTTATGAGTACTGATGATAAATTTCAAGCATGGAACAAGAGATCTGAGTTTAGATCAGGATCAGATAGTGGGGTGGGGGTAAAATGTTTCAGAAGGAAACCTGAAAAAAAGTCAGAAGTCAATAGATATCTGTTGATTTTGTTGGTTAAGTACCATGTTTTCATGGGTAATAGAATGGAAAAATAAATAATGCTGGCCACATATGAGTTCCTTGGGTCAATAGTCACACACAAGGAAGGTCACTTCAGGACAAGACAATTGTAATATCTTATCTCCAGATAATATTAAAACCAGAATCATGGGATGCTATGCTCAGTTAATAAAAATTGACTGTAACTCCATAGTTGTTTGGTGGCCTTATTAATAATAAAAATTCGCTGGATACCATGACCTTATAACCATAGACTGGATTGAAGATTATACAATACTTTGAACAGTTAAGGTTAGAGGTGTGGGAGGCAAATGACTCAGACTTCCAAGTGTTTTCATTGACATTCAGCCCCTGAAATTCAGATAAGCAATTTCTATGGGGAGGCTTTGCTCCATAGGGGAACTGGAGAAAGGTCTGGGAGTCTTTCCAAGCCTGAAGGAAGTTGGATTGGTTTAGAGGAGGATGAAAGGTCATTTCTTTCCAGCCCCAGTCTCAGCTCCAAGGCAGCCTGGGAGCGAAGTTCAGGAAAGGAACAGCTTGTCCCCTGACAGAGGCAAGCAGAGACTCTGTCAGGGGAACTTTTGTTTACCTAGTTTTGTACAAACTTTGCTTATAAATTCACGATGACCATTAGCAGCCTTGTAGGGCAAAAGGCCTGAACCTTGTTCTGATATCCCCAAACCACTTCTGGAAGAAAAAAATATACCAAATTTATGGGAGGTATCTGAGGTCAAAAAGTGAGTGGACTTCCTAAGGAATCCGAGCACTGGTCATGTGTAGTACTTTAATGCCTCACTCGCTCAAAGCTTATACGTGTATTCTTTTTGCTTTTCTCCAAGAAGGTAAAAGCAGTAGTTTCTCCAATTAAAAGCAAGCACTAATGTTTTTTTAAAAAATCACAAGAATGTGGCCCTCCCTGGTGGTGCAGCGGGTTAAAGCACAGCATTGAGAATCTAAAGCCGCTTCTGCATGAGTTCGATTCCCGCCTGCCCTGGAGGTGACCACATGGTGTGGCAGACCTCTCCTGACCCGCCCGCTGCTCCCCTCAGCAGTGTACTTCGTCGATCTGCCTGTTCTGTTACCCACTCTGTCTCTGGTGAAGCCTCTCACCGCCCCTGAGCCTCTGACCTGTACCTCAGTTTTGTATGCACAAATAAATAAATCTTTAAAAAAAAATCACAAGAATGCAACAATGAAACTGATGACAGTAAAAAATACACAGCTAGTATTTGTTATGGGCAAAAAGTAAATGAATTGTGTATTACTAGGTATACTATGATATGTAAAAATAAAACTTGAAGTGAAAGGTATCTTTTGAAGAAAATAATTTATACCATCAATAAAAATAAAATTGTCGACAAAATCAAAATGTCTGGTATTCAATTCTGTAGATGGAATCTTGGCTTTGATTCTAGTAAGCCATGTGTCATGACATCGGGCAAGTTACTTAAAGTATCTTAACCTCTACTTTTTCATCTATTAAGTAGATACAAAAAGTGTTCTTTCATACACTTTTTCTGCTTGCTTATATTAGCAGCTAAACAAAACCAAGAGAAATCCTGCACACACTTTTCTTCTGAGAGTTCCAGTGTCTCCAGGTTCTCATGCTTTGTGTCACAAAATGTCATGTTCTAGTTATGAACTCCTGATCCAAAGATATAACTACCTTTTGAATCAGAAGCCTGGTTCAAAAGCATTGCTGAGCAAAGTCACTTTAGACTCAATATACTTACTAGCTGACCCGATCCATTAGGCACACCATGAGAAAATTTTAATGTCAGGTATGAAAAAAAAGTGAGCAGAGAGTACCTTTGAAATAAGCAAAGAGAGATAAAGAGAAGACAAGAGGCAAAAGACTGTGGTAGCATGACTCATGAGTAAGTAAAAGCTGTGAGTTAACTAAAAGTGAAAAGTTAGGGAAGAATCAGCACAGTAAAATAGGAAGAAGCAGAAACAGAAACAGTTGCTGTGACATGACATCAGAAAACTTCTCAAATTGTCACTGGAGCTCAGAGCTGCTCACAGGCTCATTAATACATATATGAAAAAACTCACAGCTCCCTCTTAAGATAATAAAATAAAAGCTAATAGAAACTAAATACTGGAAAGTCACACAAAAAATGATAAAACTGCCATACACAAAAATCCAGAAACCATAAAATACATTGAAGAAAACATAGGCAAAATACTTTACAACATCAACTTCAGTGATGTCTTTTAGAACCTGACCCCAAAAATAAGGGAAACAAAGCAACAATGGACAAATGAGACTATGTCAAACCAAAAAGCTTCTGCACAGTGAAATAAAAGCTCATTAAAATTAAAATATACCCTATTGAGGGCCCTCCCTGTGGGGCAGCAGGTTAAAGCACAGCACTCAGACACTAAAGCTACTTCCGCATGAATTCCATCCCCGCCTGCCCTGGAAGTGATCCCACATGGCCCGCCAGACCTCTCCTGATGGGCCCACTGCTCCCCTCAGCAGTGTACTTTGACGATCTGTCTGTTCTGCTCCCTACTCTGTCTCTGGTGAATCCTCTCACAACCCCTGTGCCTCTGGCCTATACTCCAGTTCTGTATGAACAAACAAATAAATCTTAAAAAAAAAATTAAAATATGCCCTATTGAATGGGAGAAAATATTTGCACATCATATATTTGACAAAAGATAAATCCAAGATATACAAAAGTTCATATAATGCAACAAGAAAAGAAGCCAATCCCCAAAAAAAGTAATAATAAGGGAGCTTAATAGACATTTTTTCCAAAGCATACATGGCCAATAAGCAATGACTAAATGTTCATTATCACTTCTCATCAGAGAAAAGCAAATTCAGTCCACAATGCTATATCTCACCACTATGAGAACATCCTATGTGGAAAAGATCAGAAAGAAGTATTGGTGAGGGTATGGAGGAAAAGGATCTCATGCATTGTTGGTGGGACTGTAAGTTATTCACCCCCTATGGAAAACAGTATGGAGTTTTCTCAATATATTAAAAGAAAAATATTCCATATGATGCAGTAATTCCACTCCTAATAGTCTACCCAAAGAGTGCAAAAACACTAATTTGAAGGGACATATGCACGCCTATGTTCATTGCAGCAATATTAATAAAACCAATTTATGGGAAAGACCTCAGTGGCTAATAACAGATAACAACATAAAGAAGATGAGATATACATGCACAATGGAATATTATTCAGTTATAAAAAATATGAAGTCTTGCCATTTGTTACAACATGAATGGAATTGGTAAGAAGGAGAAAGACAAAGCCAAATCATTTCACTCATAGTTGGAATATAAAGAAAAAAAAGTAAAGAAACATACAAAACAAACTAATACAACCTTAGAAATCTGACTACAGAATTTATGCTACCAGAGGATTAGGACAGGAGTGGGAAGAAAAGAAGACAGAGGGCTTAATGTACTATAGTAGAAGATTATTGTTGCTTGGTGATGGCTGTGGTATGGTAACATATATCTGAAGAGATATTTCCGTATACCCCGATCATATATAGTGGTGTAAGCCAAGCTACCTCGATGAGATAATTTAATATAAAAATAATAAAAGAAAAAAGAAACCTAAGTTGATATTCCATCTTGCCTATCATATTGACAAACATTCAAAAGCATGATAAGAAAGACTTGATCAGAGTGATGGGGAAATGGGTACTTCTCATAACTCTGCAGGTGGTAGAACAAAATAACGGACTCCTGGTAGTTTCAGTAGTAACTTGAAAATTACATATGCATTATTCCTTTGATGCAGAAATCTCACTTCTATGTATCCATGCAAAGACATACTGGCAAAAATAAAAAAGATGTATGCAGAACACAATATATATAATTTTAAGTGTCTAAAAATACAACTGAAAATAGCTTAAATTTCTCTGAGGAACTGGCTGAATAATGGTGTACAGTTGGGTTAAAGAATAAAAAATTTTTCTATATACTGTCATAGAATGATGCTTAGGATTTAATGAAAAATTTCAAAACATAGTAGAATATGTATAGTATGCTATTGTCTGTCTAAGGAAAGAAGTGCTGAATACACACACAAGTACAAATATCCAGTTGATTCTTGTTATTCTGATGAGTTACTTGAAAGTTTTGTTAAAATGTATGAATTTAATCATATGAAAATAGAGGAGACACAGGACTGTGTTTCATGGATGGGGATGCAATCAAAAAAAGCCTAGAGTATGGGAAAACTCTGAATCAAATAACAGTTTCTTCTGGAAACTGAGAGAATACAAGGGGAGAACTTACAGATTGAAATATTTTAAAGACATATCAGTGTCTTTCCATCTCTATTGTGGAAGAAGAAAAGTATGGTATAGAGAAGAGACTCAGAGGGACAGTCAAGTTACCAAGTATGAAGAAGATTAGGAAGATACAGAGTGGAGATACAGAGTCCAGCAAAATCCGTTGCTTGACAGAAGTGTCTCCAATGGTGGGCATCCCCATTTTTGCCTTAAGCAACAAGTCTGTACCTGAGCTTGCTTAACATCTAGCCTGCGAAGTGCCCATGATGCTGGACTCCTAAGGAGGTGAATGCTTCATGGCCATACTACATGGCTTGCCCTGATCTTACTCTGTGAGGATTTGTAGTCTCCTCTCTGACTACGTGATTCATGATGAGCCTACTGCAATAGAGAAGGCAGGCAGAGCAGTGAGACTTTTTGTTGTGAGGGAGTTATCATCTCTCTTGGGTGTGTGTCACAGATATGAAGGTGGCAAGACCACTGTCCAGAGCACTTCTGGATACTGCACCCACATAAAAGTGTTTCTATACAAAGTCACTGAAGACATTACAACTTCTTTTCTACACTCAGCCTCATTATCATTCATGTTGAGATTAGCCTCGATGGTAGAGCAACAGGTGAAGCCAATGTTGAGTTTGCCACTCATGTAAAATTCATGGGAGCTATGTAAAATACAGGACCCACATACAGCATGGATACATAAAACTCTTTGAAAACCCTGACAGGAACTAGCAACTGGGTTTGTGGTAGCCAGATGATGCAAGAAATGAGAGGTATAGGCCCAATCTATCACTCAAGAGCCTCTTGAAGAGTGGCCAAAAGAGCAGAGGTGGAGATGGCTAGTTTTATAGAAGATTTTGCATTATTTAAAATATGCTCAGATAATAAGGCAGTGAAAATCAGCTATGAACAATTTTGCATCATGTATTTCTGAAATCTAGATTGAAAAATTGCCTCTTCAGTGTTTTCTCACACAAATTTTCTTCTAGAATGTGATATTGAGTAAACCATTTTCAGTTGTTCACAATATTTTGATAGTATACCTCAGAGTGATGTTGTCTGAGTTAAAGCAGTTCTGAATACGTTAATGTGGATTTTCTACACTATTTCACCAGCAATACATTGGGGCCAATGTGTTTTTGGGAAAACTCAATGTGCTAGATCTCAAATTCACAAGTTTATTCATTCTACTTTATTTTCATTAAAATTCTTACAGGTTATGTTTAAGCTTAGTTTCGAAAATTGGGAGACAATAACTCTTGTTAACTCTTCAAACTTTTGTACTGCATTTTCCCATTGGGTGTATTTTGCTTAGAAAAAATGTTAAACATTTTTACTAAGCTTTTTTTCCACAATCAAAATTTTTGTAATGAAAGAAAGAAATATATTAACCAAGGCTAGAAGAGAATGAGAGAAGGTACACGTTGAACAAGAGCAGCTGTTAAGTGCATTCGTAAAGGAATTACAATATATACGAGAGTTTTAATGTTACTGACCTTTTTATATTTAAAAAGTTTGCTTTAAATTTTTCATGTTAAATTTTTAATAATTTAAACTCACATTAACTAACGCAAAGTATATCCATGACTCTAATATATGGAAAGAATCCACTCTGGAATTGTTGTCAAAATTAAATGAAGTAGTCTATGTAGTGTGGGGGAATCTGGTGGCTGGCAAAAACAAGCCAGGGGATCCATATATCATTAAAATAGTCTCTTCAAGATTTCAACCCACCTTAAATTTTTTAGCTTCAGCACTATACATTTCAGAGGAATTCTGGCTCAATTCTATACAAATAACAGGCAAAATGAATTCTGTTCTTTAGGATATGTTCAGAAATAGAATCTCCTTTAGCACAGCATCTTTGGCACCCTGCCTGGTTTTCAACCCATTTAGGTTTTCTTAAGACCAAACTACTATTGTATACTCAACTCTCAGACTGAGCCCTGAATCACTCCCTCAACAGCTCTTAACATCACCACCCCTCGCGTTCCTTTTCTTACACAGTGTGTACCAGCTCATTGTCTCCTCAAGCCTGACAAGCTAGTTACTCTCTTCAATATTACCCTCCATCTTTTCAAGAACAATTGCATTCTTCCACCAGATCAGACTCTTCAGGACAACCCTGATCTGAGTCCTAAGCACAGACACCCCTGCAACCACATTCACCATGACAATTCACTGATTCACCGTGACATTCCACTGAAATGAAAGCTGAGAAGCTTTCAAAACCTCTTTCCTGACTGTGCTTCCACCATGGCTTCTCACCACCATGCCTAGCCAGTATGAGGACTTTGGTGTCTCAGTCTTTCTCTGCTGACAGTTTGCTTCCATTTTGCAACATACTTTGTTCCGATTTTACAAAAGTCAATGAATTCAGGATAACTAGGGTGATATGCTCGTAGCCTCCTAGTTGATTCCCATTGCCATTGACCTAGTTATTGCATGTTACTATTACAAGAAATCACCTGATTAGGCAATTTTGCAATGATTTTGCATCTCTTTATTTTATTTTCACTAAGTAGGATGACCTCGTAGGACTCAATAATTCCCAAAAGTAGTTCTAACGGCTAGCAAACTTAACACTTACATAATTTCCAAGAATGTTGTATTCCATGTTCTCTTTGAAATCAGTTATGCAAACCTCTAATTTTCCACCAATGCTTATTCCAGTTGAGCTAAAAAGATATGGTAATTTAGTGCTCAAAAATGTAGGAAAATGCACACACACACATATGTATGTATGTATATATATATATAGAGAGAGAGAGAGAGAGAGAGAGACAAAGAAAGAAGGATATTATATTCAGCATATATATAGATATGTAGATATTAAGCATGGAAATAATAGAAATGCTAGCATTAAATCACACTGAGATTTTTTATCTTTTAAATGTTTATTTATTCCCTAAAAGTCTGAGTCCTTCAAAGGCAAGAACCATGTTACATTTTCTTTGTTTCTCCAATGCCAAACACATGTATGTTAAATAAAAGGCATTAGATTAAACTTGAGTAAATGTCCAATGTTCTATGAAATTGTGATTTCCACAGAACTATTCCAACCCCTGACATCATCCACAGTTGTGTGTCAATAGTAGTTGCACATTTATGATGAAAAGAGTTCTAGACATAATAAAAGCATTATCCAAGTTGTGAACTTCAGCTCTAGGTAATGATCCTGGAGAGACAAGAGTGAGTTAAAAATCATGCCATATTCTGCTTCAGTTCAAGGTAACACTTGAATCATGCTCTCTTGGGCAAACAGCCATATATGAGAAAACCACAAATGCTTGGATCATAGAGGCTGAACATAATTGAATTCTATCAGAATCCCACTTACAAGCTTTTGGTCATAAGAAACAATTTACTTGAACAATTTTAAGCAAAATATGGACGTTTTGGATGAAGATACATATCAACTTGAACTGAGGTATTGAGTACAGACAGGCTGCTGGGAGCCCTGATGACAGGAACTGCATATATATGCCCTCAGCACAAGGCCACACTGATCATTCTCCAGGGCCACAGGACCTCTCAAAGCCCCTTCCTTCTGCATAGCTCTTTGTAGAGAAATTTGTCTTATTACACTTGTAAATGGACTAACATAGCTGCCAGATCTTAATTTTCCTCAGTGCTCAGTTCAGTCACTCACAAACACTAAGTCATGGCTCTGAAGTTCATTTCTGACTTCCCAGAGGAGTATGATTGTCTGTCCTCCCTGTACCAGTAATTTCTGTCTACCCCTTGGTCAGGAATGTGAGAAATCTCCTTTCTGAAGAGTGGTGACTTTAACAAGAGATATAAGATAATGAGATTCCTATTGCATGGATTTCACACGGGGAGAGTTTCTCTTGTGGCAAGAGGTCAGTCCAGAGGGGTGTTACACTGACCCTGAAAGTAAATGGTGATGGCTTAAGCAAAATCAGAAAGTCAGGAAGAGAGGAGAAAAAGAATATGATAAGAATGAAAGAATTATTATCACAACATTAGATGTGGGGATGAGAAAAGGAAAAATGCTTCGGTTCTTCAAACAAAGGTGGCAGAACTAAGCATTGATCAACAGAACCAAGAAGGTTGTCAAGTTTGGCGGTAGCTGGAGGAAAGGAGAATGACAAAGGCATTATGATTTCACATGGAATGAGTGTAAACTTTGGAGAAGTCCCAAAAGTAAGATAGGGAAAGGAAGGCTTGCAGTGATCCATTACAAATATTTCTAGTCACATTACTGCCCTCGTGAACACCCCTCAGTGAAAGCCTTTCATTATTCAGCTTCTGGCAATTTCTTTATCCCAAGTATCAGCTTCAACAAGCAATAAAATCACCTGGGTTGGTTTCTTTCCCAGGCTACTATGAATTTAGATTTCCTACCTTCTGTTCGTAGAAACTCCTTTCTCCTTCACTGTTTGGTGGGTTTTGATTTGTCCTTCAAACCTTATCCACCTTCAACTACCTCACACATTTTTTCACTAGTCATTCTCTTCACTCTCCCCTCCTGACTCTTAGCAAACTGCCAAAGTACAATCTCTGACTATTTTGCTCATCTCCCCATACTATGAATCCATGAATTTGGGAAATGTGGCTTGTATTTCAGTAGCCCCAAAGCCTGGCACATGGCAACAATAAAATGGTTGTAATGAGGGTTCTCCCTGGCGGTACAATGGGTTAAAATTGCAGCACTATGAAGCTGTCTGCAACCACTGCAGCACAATTTCATCCCTGTCAGGGAGGTGATCCCACATGGCATGGCAGACCTCTTCTGTTTCATCTGCTGCTCCCCTCAGCAGTGCACTTCATACATCTGCCGGTTCTGCTCCCTACTCTGTCTCTGGTGAATCTCTCACCCCCCCACACACACCTCTGGCCAGTACCCCAGTTCTTTTATGCATAAACAAATCTTAAAAAATGTGGCCCTCCCTGGTGGCACCACGGGTTAAAGCACAGCAAAAAGAGGCTGGGGCCACTTCCGCATGAGTTCGATTCCTGTCTGACCCCGAGGAGATCCACATGGTGTGGCAGACCTCTCCTGACCCGCCCGCTCCTCCCCTCAGCAATGTACTTTGTCGATCTGCCTGTTCTGCTACCCGCTCTGCCTCTGGTGAATCCTCTCACTGCCCCTGCAACTCTGGCCTGTACCCCAGTTCTGTGCGAATAAATAAATAAATCTTTAAAAACAAATTGTACTGAAATAGCTGGAATGATGGAAAGAACTCTACACAGATAGGCAAACATAGTCTTGATGGCCTTTGCCCCTGACAGTGTGAATCACCTCTCACTTGTATTCTTCTGTTGTGTTACTATCAGGCCACATCTCTTCTCTAAATGACAATAAAGGAAATGGACTCCTGTTGCAGGCTTTATATCCAGTAGGTACCTCCTATTCTTGGAATTAGAGCCATGGGCCTTATATATTTATTCAGGGAAAAGAGGAAAGATTGGTTTTAAGTAAATTAAAATATATTTGAAAAGAAACTGTGCCTACATGAGTTGCAAATAAATAAGAAGATAAAAAGGTATTCTTTAAAATTCACTGCAGAGTGAACCAAAAGACTCCCAGATTTGAGATTTAAGTTTGAGAACTTGAATGGTGTACTGAAAATATTGCTTTTCTCTCATGCCAAATTATAATGGGACAGAAAGACTAGAGGCAAAGAAGTAAAGAAATCCATTAAACAGCTCTTTCAAGTTCTTTAGTAACTAGGTACCAAGGATTATGAGGTACAAGTTTAAAGCGGAGTAGAGTGAAGCTGCTGTGTGTGTGTGTGTGTGTGTGTGTGTTGAAGAAACATAAGATCTGAGAATGTCTGTGGCCTGAAGGAGAAGATAAAAAGGGAAAGGAGACCTCAAAAGGAACGTTGTTGGAGCAAGATGCTAAAGAAGGCTAATGGAAGTAAGGTCAAGATCGCAGGGGTGGAAAGACACGTCCCCTTGCAACATGATGGTGGCCATGCCAGTTCCTCCCCCCTATCTCAGTACAGCCCCAGCACATCCTCTTTGGCCAGCCCCTCTCACTCTCCCCATCTGCAATACTTTCACATTTTCACAAATGTGGTTCTCTCTACCACTCACCCAATTGTCTCATATTGAACTCTGATACTCCCTTTCAAACATAACTTAGAGATCACCTTCTTTATCTCAGTCATCTAGGGCTGTCCAGATGGCATAAAAACACAAACAATACATCCAAGTCTATGATCAAAATCTTATCAGACTTATGAAGACAAAATCCTCTTAATAGAATTCTAAAAATCTTTGATTCCTAATTTGTGATTGTGTAAAAATTTGAGTTTTGGTCACCAAATAAAATTATGTATTGATTAGAATGTTTTTAAGATGTGTATTATAAGCACAAAATGGCACTACTAACTGGTTTGTGTTGCTAATGATAAATCACCAGATATAAATGCAATATAATGTTCACCTCACTCCCCCACAAACCCAAAACATCCCAGAATGTTAGAGCTATTAAGAATCTTAAATAACACTCTGGTCAGTGGCTTTGTTTCATGAGAAGCCAGGGTGGAAAATGTGAATTTCTCAGGCTCAGAACTCCCAGCTCATTAGTTTAGTGGTGAAACTATGCTGGAAATACAACTTTTATCATTTTTCTTTCAAATGATTTTCCTTTTATACCATGTCATGAAAGTAAAGTTAAATTCTATTCAGTACTTTCTTTTCAATTAGTCAGTGGATAATCAGTATGGTTCAAAATTTTCCAGTCCAAAAAATTAGATGAAATGCACTTGCATACCAAAAAATAGATAGCCCTCAGATGACCAGAAAATACTATTTTCTGGAGCTCCTTGATTCCTCAGAGCTTCAGAAAGTTGTGGTTTTACTGAACAAATACTAGGTATTCTAAGTGTTCTGAAAAGAAAAGATTAGGATTTATGTAGGATATGGTAAATAGATGATGAAAGAAAAAAATGATAAATAGAAATCCTGGAAAAATAGATTGAATACATGGATCAGGAAAATAAATGGCTTTCCTGACCATGATAAAGAAAAACAGCTCATTGAAAGATCCCAGAGAAACTGTCAAATCTCCTTTGGAATTAATTTGTTTAGGACTGTTTCTCAAAGCATATTTCATAGAACATTAGTTTTACATCTGCACTATTAAAAAAATTAAGACGACCAATTATGTGCTCAAACAAAACGGGAAATGTCATAAACCCTCTCCACAGCTCCAGGAATTATTAACCTACCAAAGGTGCTAAGTCTTCCTGCCATCAAGTTTCTTTATTGTTTGTAAAAAAGGCCACAAAAGACATTCATGCTTTTTACATATTATTAACATTCCATTAGTGGTTTTGTTTCTCCAGATTGTCTTCTAAACTGGAGATAATTTTGGAAAATACAGATCAAAGAAAGAGCTCTTGAACATTGAACATAATTGTTGAGTGAAGACCTAGTGAAATGCAGATTCCTGCATGGAAATTGCATGGAAACCTGCGATTTCATCTAACCCTATTGGTGATTTTGATAAAGGTGTTCCAGAAAGCACAATTTAAGGGAAAGCTGATAGTCATGGCACACAAGGTTAATGATGACCTTTGGGTTGAAGGTCAAAAGATAGCCACATACAAAAGGGAAGAAAGATAGCTAGAGATCAGTTATCTAGTGAAAATTTTCAAGTCTATTTCGGGAAAAAAAAACACATTTCCTTTAAATAATTAAATACAAGATGACTTTCATAAGATGTGGCGTAGTTATAACCCCTTTTCCTCCAAAAGTCCCTATGCCTTTAAGGATGTCATGAGTCATCTCTGCCACCACTACCTGCGACCAGTGGAGGGGGGAGGAGGAAGGGTCCCCTCTCAAAAGCAGGTTTCATTCTTCAGAGCTGGTAGGCTCCATGCCATGTTAATTTCTAGCATGTTTTATGGCATTGTATGTTTTAGCTTAGCTTTTCTCTAGAGGTGGGCTGGAGACACCTCAGCTCTGCCTGTCTTTTCCTAGCTCCCTGCTCTGTATTGGTATCTTAAAATTGGTCATTGTGGGAATGTTTACATCACAGGAATTGGCAAATATAAGAACATTTATTTATTTATATTTGAAAGCTAGTTACTAGATATTACCAACACATCACTGTTTCAAAACCATCACCCGAATGCATACTAGCTCTATGGATAAAAGTGCAGGATGTTTGTTAAACAGACCTTGCTCTGAATCTCATCACCATTCCTTACTATAATTATGACACTCTTAATTTCAATCTCATCTCTCCTTCTATAACATAGAGATAGCTCCTTTTGTAATAGGTACAGGTTTCATGGACTCCGCCCCTACTCCAGATGCTAGAACTCCAAATCCCATCAGTACCAAGAAGAAGCACGCAGGGACGTGAGGGCGGAGCTGAGCAGCCAGGTTGGGATAAAACCGGACACGTGGGCTCTGGGGGGCTCTTGGCCTGGTGGTTCGCAGCTGATCGTTTTGGTGCTCAATCGGTTTTCAGCGTGCCGGTGGAGTCCAAGTCAGCAGAACTGGTAGGACATCCTAGTTAACCTGTGTTTCTCTCCCTCTTTCCCTGGGTTATTCCTTCATCTTTCTCCTTATAAATAAATCCATTATTTAACCTTTTGAGTGTGTCCATAATTCGATTGAATCATAAGCGCATGGGTGAAGACCTACAGACAGGCAACCCATTCACATTGGGGTGCCCTGTAACACTTTCATTTTATTGTTAGGGCTATCTAAGAAAATAATATATAATTTAGCCTCACATCAACACATGGTAGGAAATGACAGGTGTGTATAGACAGCTGAAGATCTTAAAGATAGAATTAGGCAAATCCTTGAGTGGGACCAGGGTCTTTGTCTCTCCTGGCTAATATTTCCAAGTTTCACTTTCCTGTCTGAAAACACTGTCTCTTCCCAGGAGTTTGACTGTGACAATATATCCAGAGAGCTCTAATTCTACATCTACAACAATCCCAAAGCACAGTTTTAAGTCTGGGGGACAGGTCATTTATTGTCTGTGGGTTCTCATCCACCTGTTAACAATTGCCAGACCACTCAGGCTCAGGGAACAATTGGCTTTATTTAACAAAGAGGGTATTAAGAAAGCAAAGATTTTTCTGAGCTTACAAATGGCCAACTGTCTCCCCCCAGAAAGTTTCCATCAATCCTAAACAAAGTCGTCTTGTGTAAGACAATGCTGGCCTGTCAATGAAGACTAGAACTGGAGGCACACCGGTCAGCAGTATACCGGATCCAACTCACAGTGGCAGCTGGAGGTGCTCACAGTTGGGATCACTTAGATGACATTACAGCAGCCTACCTCAAAGTCTAAAGGCTGAGCTAGACAGCACTGGCAATTGGGCTGGACAACAGTGGAAGCAATAGCACCAAGAGGTGGTGCTGATGGTCACAAATAGTGGGCAGTTCTCAAGGGTCACCTTGGAGTGCCAGTCACTGTCAATAGTGTTGGTTAGTACTGGTCAGCTGTGCTGGTTATCACTGGTCTTCAGAAGGCAGTGTCAAGCTATAGCGTTGCAACTTTTTGCAAATGGTTGGGTCTCACCAACAACAAATAGCTCTTTGTGAGCTATTGACATAAACCAGTGACTACCGGCTCTTTTTGAGACACTGAGCCAGGCCAGTGGCGAGTTTCACAGGCAGTGTCAGAAGCAAGCAAGCATGAAAATCCATGGAAGTCTGTAGATCTGCTGAGGCTCATGGAGGTCATCTACTTTATGCTTCTTTGGAAGCAGTCTGTTGAATTCTTCTTTTCGGGGGACAGAAGAAAATGAGTCAAGCCTGCCTCTTCTGCTTTATATACCTTCAGGCCCCCCCACCCTACAAGCCTGACTGGATCATTTTCTCTCTTCTGATGGATACTGGTTAATACCAATCAGCTTTCTTCCAGTTTTTCAACCTGATTAACTCACTACCATGAATGAAATTGAGCTCAATCTTGACTTGTCCAATGAGCTTGATCCTGACTGGTCCATTTATAGTCTAGGCATCAAATACAAAAGGAAAAACATAAGCACCTGCACAGACTCAACCTGTCCTGAGGTCAGGGCAAGTTCATGGGTCCATGGGCTCCAAGGAGACAGCACTGAAGCCAGAGCTGGCCTCAGAATACCTGGAGACCCAATACACCCATTGCCTCTTCAGTGATTCTAGGGAGCTGCAGCGCTTGTTTTGCACCTGTGGGACCCAAAACTCTTCCAAGAGGCCCCAGCTTTTAGGTTTAGCGGCTGTGATTTGCCTCCTCTGCTGGCGCTCTTCCACTGGACCTTGCTAAGTGGGGCAGAGTGGTGCAGGATCCATCAACATCCACTGTAACAACCCCCAGCCACTGCTGACCACCTGATGTCCAGCAACCCTGCTTACACTGGGCTGGTGGGCACTGGAATGCCTACCACTTCTGCCATTTCTTAGAGCAGCGTGTGCCAGGAGGCCTCACATAGGACATGCTGGGGCTAACAGACTGCTCAGGCTGTGGAGAAAAGGCAGTTCTGCCTGCAGCTTGTGCCCTGGGGATCCAGTTTCATCTAGAGGACCTTCGTCTAGAGATTAATGGACTAATCCTATCAGGGATAGTTACCACAACAGAAGGAAATATATAGCAGCTGGTGGGCATATTTTACTATAGCATTTCCAAACCCATAATTTCACCTTGTCTAGAACACTTTCCATACTCCTCAACAAGGTACAGTCTCACAGATAAACACTGGATCTGGGTACATTTTGTATAAACTGAACTCAGATTTCTTGAATGACCGATATACAGGCATAGAAAGAAGTAAAATTTTCATGAAATGACATAGATTTTACTTTTCTGTCTTAGTAAGAGAATTCTGAATGCAATTAAGCCATTCCCAGGTGTCTGTGAATGCCTCTGGGTCCTTGTTAGCAACATTCGTACTCCCTACCTAAACTGTAACCAGAGAAGAAAAATGCACAGAAATGGTTTCCTGTGGCATGAACCATGGAACAGCCCAGAGACCCTAATTGTTTAGATTAAATCCTTGAAATCCAGTTGTTTTCTTGTTATTTTTTGTCCCCTAAGGGTTAAGAAGATTCCTAGTAGATGGTGAGTTGCATCTCTACAATCCCTGCTGATTAAGTTTTCAAAATGTAGCTCTCACTCATCTGCCTCTCCTTCAGCCATGACTGCTAGAAAGCAGAGCTATAACACCAGCAGTCTCCCTCCCTTCTGTCCCTTCCAACATCCCTATAAAAGCCTATCCTCCATAATTCTGTGGGCATTTCTCAATAGTGGGAGAGTTTTTGCCACAGGAATTTAATTTATTTAGACTAGACTTTAGTATACAATATACTATACCAGACATGTGAACACTGAGACAGACCAACTTTTCCCTTTTATTTTTCTATCTCTAATTCAATTACAAGCAGAAATTTCCTCAGTTGTGTGTTTCCCTTAGTTTTTGAGGTTCACATGTAAAAATAACTTCATTTGAATAAGGAAAATTTTTCAAGAAGAGCTTCTGGAAAATCAACTTTAGGAAATAAAAATGTCTCAAAGAAACAGCTTCCAACATACATACAATTGAATCCTTAATTTCCAAACTTGATTCAACAATTATCTTCCTATGTGTAGGGTAAGTGAAGATCACTCAGACATTTTCACCATTGTCCTCTATGGCTATTATCTGCAACCTTGAAGGCAGGAGGCATTTGGGAGTGTGGGCTCAGGTCACAATGCTTGTGGTGGACACCTGGCATATGGTGCACAGCATGCATAAGTGGGCACACCAGAGCCCAGAGGCTAAGCATATAAGGGCAGCTACACAGAGGAGAGTGTGCTAGAGGGCAGCAGAGAGATGACTGAATGGTATGAAAGACAGAACCATAAGACAACCCCAGAGAGAACCCGGAGAGCCCAAAGAGTAAAGATTCTGCCCAGGGTTGGGAGAACTGACACTATCCTGCCCCCCTGACCTCTTGACTGCCCTGCACCTCGCTACTAGAAATGGTGTAGGAATATCAGTAAAAGACTGGAAAAGCCACTGAGGGCCCCAGGACTCTCCTTTACCTGTCTGTCGCATCCATAGAGAACATGCACTACTGCCTGCTTGCACTCCCATGCATATGGCATGGTAATGCAGGACAAGGAGACCCCTGCCCCTGAGAGAAGTCAATGAGGGACCAGTACTGAGACACGGCTGACACTCGTGGAGATGCGATCATAAATGACAGTATCATGAAGGAGAAGTACAAAAGCTACCAAAGGAACTACTTTAATTCTCATTCCAGAAGTTAGAGATGGGCAAATAAATAAAAATATTGTAGCCCCTGATAGATTTGACAGGCATTTAATGCTGAAGCAGGTGACCAGGTACACAGACAGACCAGTGGGCCGGGGTTAAGGGAGCGGGCAGCAGGGAGGCAGAGACAGGGGGACTGCGAGGGGGTGGGCGCAGGAACATAGGCAGCCACCAAGCCTCCCAGCCCCTGTGAGACCTGCTTTCTCTCACTTCTCTGGCTTCTCTCTTCTCTCTCCACCTTCTCTGAGGATGTGTTATTTAAGTCAAGATTTTAAAGATGAGCCATTGGTATGGCATCTCTAGGGAAAATGGAGTGACTCGGGTTCTTTCTCACCTTCCAGCCACTGACCTCTATGGCTGCCGCCCACGGCTTTATTTTCTGCCCACATTTCATTGCCCACATGTGATGTGTTATTGCAAAATTTACTTGGGATCATGAGCACGAGGCATGCACAGCTATAATTACAGATACCTGGACTGAGATGCCAATGAGCATGGGGTGTACTTACCTATACACCAATGGGAGAGATCCCTACAAGAAGGTGGAGCGAGAAGAGAGAATCCAGAGAAGCTGAGAGAAAGTGGGATGTCACAGGGGCTGGGAGGCTTGGTGGCTGCCTACGTTCCAGGTCCCTCCCAGTCAGTCCTGTCCCCTGCCTCCCTGCTTCCTTGTCCCCCTGTCCACTGGCCTGTCTGTGTACCTGGTCCCCTGTGAACATTGTTATCCATTTGCTCAAATCAACCAGAGGGTTCCAGAGATCTGGCTCAGTTTCCGTAGAGACCCCTGTTGGAGCCTGAGTGGTATGACAGGCTGCTAACTGCCCCACATCATCTCAGTGTTCAGACAAGCCTCACCAAGATAAGTCACTTTAGACTGTGGATTAATCTGAGCTGAGGAACCAAGGCCCTGTAGTTCCAGAAGAAACATTTTATCACTCCCTTAACAACCTAGAAGAATGAAAACTGGGGATATTATCGCCATAAGTGATCTTCCTGTCAGAGAAACCTATCTATAATGCAAGATAACATCTAGTTACAAAGCATCTGGCTTTTGTCATGTGAGTCCCCTATTCTCAGCATTTGAGTCCCCTTATTCTCTCCTGGAAGTCTCAGCCCTCTATCAGCTTAGGATTAAAAACTCCACTTTTTTTTTTTAATAATGTAATAGTTTATTTTTACATCATTTTGTGCATTTTTTCATCTCAGTTGTAATCCCCGTGGGCTTCCCATAACCAAATCACCCATGTGCCATCACCATAGTCCAGTGCATTTCCTTCCCCCCACTGTTTTTGACCCCATTCCCCACTCCACACCCATAAAATGTCTCTGGTATATTACTGCTTATTATTATTATTTCCTCACCTGGTCCATTATACTCTTGCTATGAGTGAAACCATCTGGTATTTTTCCTTTCCTCTCTGGCTTATTTCACTAAGCATGATCTTCTCCAGTTCCATCAATGTTGCTGCAAAAGACATGTGTTTATCTATCTATCTATTTATTTATTTATTTTTGGTTGCTGAGTACTATTCCATTGTGTATATGTACCACATCTTTTTAATCCAGTCATCCATTCTGGGGCCTTTGGACTGTTTCCATGTCTTTCCAATTGTAAATTAAGCATCAATAAACATAGGGGTGCAGGTGTCTTTTTGAGTCAGTGTTTTTGTGTCTTTTGGGTAGATACCTAGGAGTGGGATTGCTGGGTCGTAGGGAAACTCCATGTATGGCAATTTGAGAACCTCCAAACAGTTTTCCATAGTGGTTGTACTAGTTTGCATCCCCACCAGCAGTGCAGGAGAGTTCCTTTTTCTCCACATTATTGCCAACATTTATTGCTGCTAGTTGTTTTAAGATGTGCCATTCTCACTGGGGTCAGGTGGTATCTCATTGTGGTTTTAATTTGCATCTACCTTATTACAAGTGATGTTGAACACGGTTTTTCATACACTTCTTGGCCATCTGCATTTCCTCTTTGGAGAAGTGTCTTTTTAGGTCTTCTGCCCATTTTTTGATGGGGTTGTTTATTTTTGTTGAGTTTTATCAGTGCTATGTATATCTTTGTGATCAATCTTTCATCGCTAGTTTTGTGTGAGAAAAATTTTGCCAGTCAGTGGGATGTCTATTTTTTGTAATGTGTCTTTTGCTCTTGATGTAGTCCCACCTTTTTCTCCTCCCTTTCACTATCGTTGCATTGGGTGCTGTATCTTTAATGATGTCGCTGAAGTGTATGTCGTGTAGTGTTTGGCCCATCATTGTTTCCATGTATTTTATGGTTTCTGTTCTTATGTCTAGGTCTTTAACCAACTTCAAAAACTCCACTTTTTTTTTTTTTTAAAAAAATCCTGTTTATTCTAGAATCACATCCAGGTAGATTTTCCCATACATATACATTACCTCTGTCTTTTCTCCCTATAATCTGTGTATGCTCATTTTATTGCTCAACCAGTGGAAGAAGAATTCAGAGAAGTCAGAGGAATTTCCCTCTCCAACCCTCCACCTAAACAAAGCACAGTTGCTGATCTTATCTGGATAGTCCCATGAATATTAGGGATTTTTCTACCTAAAATCCTAAGTTGAAATCCACCTCTTGCCACTTAGCCCATTTGACTTATTATTATTATTATTATTATTATTGGAAAATGAATTAAATTCTCTGGATCTCACTTCCTCATCTGTTAACATGCAGATGATAAAACCCACCTCAGAAGGTGGTCATCAAATTAAGTGAGATCACGCTCCTCAGCTTTATTTCTATCTCTGCGAACTCATAGGAAGGTGCACCAGGGGCAGCCTTATCTCAAAACAAGGGGGACAGCTGCGAAGGCAGAGGGTGAAGGGAATTGAATGAGACAAGATGAAGTGCAGATCAGAGCATGTCAGTCATCCAGGGAACACCCTCACAAAGCCTGCATCTCTGCACAGGTGATGACAATTACTCAGAGAGACTCCTATCTGCCTGATACCTTCCCCTGAGGAGAAACTAATTTGCATTTAAAGAGGAGCTGGAAATGGATATCCTGATGAGGAAAAAGACTTCCCTTTGGAACTGTGGGCACTGAACAAAAACTGCATCCTGCTCCACAGGAACAAAGGGAAGTACCCCCAGATGATTTCCTATTTTTCAGTTGAGGAAGGATAGCTTGTGTATGTTCTGTCAGCTCAAGAATTGTCCATGTAGAACAAGCTCTCTCCAGGTGGTGTATATTCATTCCTTCCTCAACAAAGTCTCACATCCCTTGATCTGTTCCTGGAACTTGCTGAGCACTGAGGGAGATGTGAGTTCCTCTGGGAACTCAACATGGATTAGTGCAGTGGTGCATTGCATCTTAATGTCCTCAGAACTACCGTGGGGCCAGCACAGTAGGCCCAGACACAGTTAGAGGAGACTTCTCCATGAGGAATGACTGAGCCATGTTGTATACCATGAGTAGGAGAAGGAGAATAGACACTGAGATTCGAGCTGCACAGACATTCTGAGCTGGGATGAAAGGTAAAGGCAGCAAAGGCAGGGAAGTGGGAGCTGGTCTCAAGCCCTGAGCTGAGCCACAGAACATCCTCAAGAAAGTCCAGACTGACCAATCAGAGTGGGAGGAGAATAACATGACAGGGCTTCATACCAAGGAAAGCTAGATACCTGATTAATTCAAAGAGCAGCAGAACTAGAGAGGTCCATACACTAGACATTCTATCAAGTGAAGGAACACTGGAAATTATGTGAAGCAATACTTTTATTGCTTAAATTCTCTGAGGGTTTGTTTTTTTCACTCAATGCAGTGACTCTGAGATACAGGTCAGCCAAATGGGTAGATCCCAAAATGTGTCTACAACTCAAGTTAGAAGCCAAGATACATCAATCAATTAAAAATTGGCGCCAGGGGTACTGAATCATCTGTACTGAACATCACTGTGAAAAAAACAGGGGACTAATATCTAAACCCAGGGGAGAATATCAAGAGGGACACAGGCAATCTGACTAAGAAGCAGTTATTAGAATGTAGAAATTAGGAGAGAGTTTATCCAGAAGATGAGGGAGGAAAGCATAAAGAAGAAGAAATTGCTCAACAGAGCCAAAGGTCACAAAACCCAGACGACTACCACCTTACAGGAAAGCTGGAAACACATATGGAGTGAAGGAATTACCATAAAGTAGAAGTAAAGGTCAAAGGCCAAATTTCAGAGAACTTCTGTTTTCATCTAACTTGGCTTTTAACACTTTTAACATGTTGCTGAACAACATGAATCATTCTCTTGGTTTCAGTGTTATTGCTTGTTCCAACCAAGAGTATGTAAATATCCACCATGAACTGGGGAGTCAAGAATAAAAGCGCATTTTTAAGAGGTCGAGGTAATTTTTATAATAGTCGAAAAAGTATGTTCCAATTCCTGCTGGAAATGTCTGGTAATCTTTTATCATTAAACGAACCTGGAGGAAATATTGGAGAAACCTATCCCTCACATATTTCAGATGACAGACAGCAAATGGCCACATCTGTAGGTTGTTAGAAGTGAGTAGATGAGAGTTATGTGTAGTGTGCGTGAATGTATGTCATGGCAAGTGTGTCATGGCCCAGGATGCATGTGTGTTAGAGCTGTGCGTGTGGATATGGTGGGAACCTGTACATACGTGTGTATAGACAGGTTTCTGCTGTGTACAGTGAGTTTCTGGAGTGTTGAGCAGAATAGCTGAGCTGCCCGGTTTCACGTTTCCCTTGAGGACTGACTGATATTGTGAGAGTTTACAACTTACCTCACACCTTTGTGTCCACTTGCCCATTTGGGCTCTCCAATCTTCTGTTGTAAAGATTAATATTGCTCCTATGTTTCAAGGAAGATGACTAGGTTACAAAGAGGCAGAATCCCCTAGAAAGAATTTCCTTTACAGAGTCACAAAGTCAAGCTTTCCTTGTGAGAGCTGTGTGATGTAGCTTCTCTCAGAGAGACAGGTGGCAACACACACCTCAGAAGAGTTTAGCATCCTTTTGTCGGTCACAGGCTCTTGCCTACAGTTACACACTCACCCATTTTATTCCCTGTCTGTACTTGCTTAGTCGCAAACATGAAGCCATCCCTCCTGGATTTCAGGATGCTGATCATGGCTGTGTGTGGAAGAGACCAGGTGGGAGATCTGGTGCCCACTGGCCCTCATGTGATAAAAGTGGCACAGGTGGGAAGTGAACAAAGGAAGCAGGATTAAGGAGAGTGGGGAGAATTTAATTAAATTGTGAATAAACTCCAAGAGCTTTTTTTTTTTTTTTCATCTATTCAATCTACCTGATTGAATTTAGGAATCCTACAGTTTATGTTGAAAAGGCCTTTGAAATGAGCACGTACAGCCTATGGTTTCTGAGCAACGTTGGCTAATTTTTTTTGCCCTGCAGCCGCCCAGTTCTGTACTGCCTGTGGGCCTAGGAGGGCCTGATTCTAATCTTAGCTCCATCAGGAGAGAGCTGAGTGGCTCTGGAAAAAGGAGTCACCCTTCTGAGTGCCATTCATTCCAAGGAGACTTAGCCAGACACTAGAGGTGCTTTCTCAGGGATATGGAGGTAGGGATGCATAAGCACACACTTTGTGTGTGACAGTGTCACACACTGCACGGGATGGTAACATTGTTGGCAAAGCCTGTGAGTCTTGACTACTGACTTTCCATATGTTTTCACTTCTGTTGCATTAGATCTCTAGAAGTATAGAGAGGATTATAGATGTGCCAGAGACTTCAGGGTAAGTCCGTGGAGAAGCTAGAAGTCATATCACAGACCCTTCAACATCCTCCTTCTTTACACATTTTTGCATATTTTTGGAAAACTGGGCACAGAGTTCCTCCCACTGCCAGAGAGGTGAACAATGGTATATGGAAGAGCAAGTCTGCTGTGACATGACAGCTCTGTGACTGAGTTCTAGTCCACAGCAGGAATACAGAAGGGGTGCCCTTCACCTCATCCTGGTAAGGGAGCCTGGGCCCTGTATGCCTGCCCAGTCAGTATCCTAGGGGAGAAGGGGAGGACAGTACTCAGTCCAGCTGGCCTAGGAGTGTCCAAGTGGGACGGCTTCAGACTCAAGACACCTTCCACTTTGTCCGTGGTGATCCCAGATAGCCAAGTGAGTTCTCACTCTAAAAGCCTGTGCTGGTAGAGCTGAGAATTCAGAAGACCACCCCACCACTCAATCCTGGAGAGGTACACTGAGAAGGCACAAGTTTGCTTTCCTCATGCTCTTAGCTTCTAGCAGAGTTGCTGGAATTCCAAGCGATTTTTAGCTCCTTTGTGTCCTTCCTTCTAATTTCTTTTTCAGCAAAATATGTAGATTATTTTTTCCAGCTCAAATCTCTTCCCAACATCAAAACTGTTGAAAACCTCTTTTAGACTCAGTGATGCTAAAAGGCAGCAGGTGAAATGATGTCATTTCAACAGCTCATTCCAGAGTTCCTCTTAGAGAGGGGACTTTTGAGAATCATCTTGTGTAGAAGGTGAAATAGGAACTCAGTCACAGAGCAACTGGCTAAAGTGTATCTATGAGAGGAAGGGGGATTTTCTTTGCCCTAGAGATGAAGATAGAAGGCAGAGGTAGGGCACTGGGGGGAAGCAGAAGAGAAAATGCAGTTGACCCAGGTCTCTTCAGTCAGATCCCCCAGCGCAGAGTGGTTCATACCTGATCTTGAAAGAGACTAGGGAGGGGGAGGAAATCAGGTGAGACACTAAGCTGATAGAGTGGGAAATCTGCAACCATGTATTATTTATGGCCTGTCAGTTCTGAGCTAATTTCCAGCCCGAGGCACATCTGCAGGCATGTGGGGAACCAGTACTGTCTGAAGACCAGCCTCAGCACGGTGGGACGTGCCCAAGGCCAGGGGTCCAGGAAGGTGATCAGGAGTTGGACATCATGGGCTCCTGGCAGCAGTGAGGGCCTGCTTACTGCTGACCTGTCTTTGTTCAATCACTGTAGAAAGGCAGCTGAAAATGAAATGCTAAGGTGGTTTCTTTAAAGATTCAATCCCTGTCTTTACTGTATTGACATTCGGAGGTGGCAGGTGGCCTGAACTCTGATCTTCCGGTTACCATCCCACAGATGGTAGAAAACTACAAGGAGAGAGATACCCAGTGTCCAGTTTGCAAGTGTTTTTCTGCTGTCATATAAACCCATTTGTCTCCTCCCAAAACTGTAGCAAACTCCATCATAATCATATCTACTGTGTTAGTGGGATTTTTTCCCCAGTAATTTGAAGAAGGAGCTGCGTTTCTTCTCTGGATCACCGCCATAGATGCAAAACCCTTATTGCTTGTAAAATCTCTGGGACAACTTTTGGGCTTCTGCAAGAGCTTGAGGAGCCTTGAGTTGACAAGGGAATTTAAATGGAAGTCAAGCAATTAATTAAACAAAGTGACTGAGGGTGCTGGGCCCAGAATCTGACTGGATACAGCCCACAGGAGCAATATCAGCTCTCCACGCTTGGCAGTGCTTTTGCTTTCTCTTCAAGCTTTGCATCTGATCTCACACTTTCCTCAGGAGGAGATGCTAGTACCAGCTCAGGCCCTTTTACAGACCCTTTGTTCTGAACTCTTCATGGAGACAGCCCTCCCCCTGCTGGCTCCCCAGGCGTGGGAATCAGGCAGTTGGCTGGGCTCTGACTGGATATTACCAAACTGGAACAGTCATAAGAGGAGCCAGGGTGTGTGGAGTGGCTAATTTGTCCAAAGTGCTTTCTTCTGCTTGGAGTTTAAACAATATGTCCAGTGTTTCTGTCCTTTCCCAAGCCATTTTGGTATAGCGTTCACCTGGCTCCATGGTAATGGGTGAGTCGTGCTATTAGCTCCCTGCCCGTCCTCACTGTGGCCTGATCGGTCCCCCACAGTGCTGGGTACACCCAGGCCCTCCTTCCCCAATATGCTGTGAACATCTCTCTTAGGTGCTTTCCAGTCCTCAGCAACAAGGGGTGGACTTAAAAGGAATTGTGCTCTGCTCCTACTTTTCCTCAGGGTCACTGAGGGTCAACTGTCTGTCCTAAGACATGTGAGTAGATTTTCCAGGAGCTTTGCTCTCTGGAGAGGCCTCCTGGGTCAAGGCCCAGACTCTAAGAACTGATGCAACTCTATTTCTCTCCTGTTGCAGTCTCAGGGGCGCCTCTTGGATTTATTCTCATCCTGTGAGTTTTCAATAGTAAAGGAGAAGGCATTTTAAGATTTTTTTGTGGAGAGAGGAGTATTTCCGGGCTGTAATCTAGGCAGAAAATGGTTCCCTTTACCTTACATTCTTTCCAATTGCTCCTTCCCTGCTTCCACACACCAAACCTCCCTGACCTGGGGGAGGCGCTGGGAACTAGGCTGCTGTATGCTCTATCACACAGGCCACAGGCCCAGCACAGCCTCCAAGACACTCTCATGGACGCTCACAGGGATGGGGCTGGGGTGACCCACACATGGACAGCTTCTATGCACCTGAGCACAGACCATCTCAGCACCTCTATTTTGTGAGCTCCTGCGCACCTACAGCAAAGGCTCTGGTACCAAAGGAGAGCTAAAGAATCCTAACAGCCTCTGACCTGGAAGCAGACAGTTCAGAGTGTTGACAGTTCAGAGTGTTGGCACTTCCAGTGTAGCACCTACTGCCAGTTTAAGAGGCAGCCTAAACCCAGGAGGAAAGTTATCTCTGCTGGGGAGACGAACTGAGACATGGTTCCCAGTGAGATGCCAACGGCCAGGCCTGGCTCCACAAGCGCATGATCCCTTCTGCCCCCCTTCCCCATGCCTGTGAACAATTGAGTATACTTTTCAAAGGAGAAGGCCCTGAATTCCCAGCCTACTGTGCCATCCATTTCTTGCAAGTCATCTGTTACTCAGACAAAACCACGCAGTGACTAGTGATAAATAACAAGGACAGGCAGATGTATGGCATTTCTGAGGGTGGGTTGTATGCAGAAAGCAGAGAGTGGGAGGCCTCCCAGAACACGCTTCCCAGACCTGGGCCTCTAGTTCTGTACCAGGAAATGGGAACCGCAGCCGCTGGCTCATTGCTTCTCCTCGCCTCCCCACCCCGCCCTTTACCAGTCCTTACTGAGCAAAAAGACCGACCTCCCCAGCACTTCCTGACAGCCTTTCCCTTGGGAACACTGCTGCCTGGGGGAGGGGACATCACCCAGTCTTCAGGAGACTGAAATTCTAGGCTGGGGGAGGGAGAGTTGTGCAGAGCCGGTAGTGGATAGAGACCTGGGCGGAGGCGCAGTGGGACGTCAGCGTGTGGGATGGTGAAACTGGAACTGGTTTGCGAGTCCTCTATACCTACCACAGGGTGGGAGAGGCCGGTGAGCCCCCGCTGGCAAGGAGGAGGTTTCGGAAGTCCCCCGCGGCCTTCCTGACGCCTCTGAGCCGGCAGAAACCCGAGCGCGAGCTGAGTTGTGACCAGCACTGGTGGAGCTCGAGTGACACCTGGTGGCCATACGTGGAGTGGCCGATGTCCAGAGGAACTCCAGAATTGGTCTGTGCGGCCAGAATCAAGGGATCAACACAATCACCATCCTGTAGCAGTAACTGTAATGATGGCAACATCCTATCAACACACACACTTTCTAGCCATCCTGGCCTCTAGTCCCTCCGGGATGACCCCTGTCGAGGATGAGGCATCATGGAATCTGAGAAATGGGTAAGTGTCCCATAGGTGACAAAAGGAAGGACATTCCAAGCAAAGAAAATGGCCAGGCAAAGGTAAAATCAGCAAGAACACACCGTCAGTTCAGACAACAGTTAAGTGACTGAAGAATTTTGTGAGATGATGCAATGCAGGAAGAGATGAAATTTGAATGTAATGGGGTCAAGTCAAGATGTGCTTTCTAGCACAGGCTCTGGGTTTGAACTTTTCTCCTAAGGGCTAAGATAAGTTCCTTAAAGATATTAATTAAAGGTGTAATTTGGAATGACTCATTTAAGAAGTGAGCATGAATGGAGACTGGTTAGAGAAAATGGTTGCAGTAACAACTCTTTCTATATTTAGTAGATATTGGCACCTATTTGGTATGTGGGACATTATTCAGACAAAAAGCCCTTTCCTCTTGAAACTTCCATTCTGGAGCATAATGAGGGAGTGGGCAAGCAGGGCAGAGAGGAAAAAAATGGATGTGAGATGAAGCAAAATTTGAATCTCTAGGACTTAATGGACAGAGTCCTTACGCTTAATGGGTAAGGAGAAAGAGGATGTAAAAGACTCAGCTAGGTGACAGGGTGAAGAGAGGCTACTCCAGGCTGAACACAGTGAAAGGAACAAATGGCTGAAGAAGACACCTTAGTCCACAAAGTCAATCTTACTTTATAACAACCTACCTCTCTCATTTTGTGAAAATTCTCATTAGGTTTCCAAGAAAACTCTCATTAGAAGGTAAGCATATACCAAGTCATCTATCAAATAAAGTCTAGAAAAAGGGAGTTCCCTCAGGTAGAAATTGTTCAAGTTCCAAAAAAAGGAATAATGACCATAGAGGCTAGATTAGAGGCTCCTCAAAACATCTCTATTTCATAAGTAATTAAAAACATTAAATGTATGAGGCATGTTTTTAATATTAATTTTTAATTTAGAGAAATAAAAGATGATACCTTGTTCATCTTCTGTGTTAAAACTCACTGAAAGGAGAGAAAATATTCAACATCAAGGTGTCAACAACTTGTTAGCCAACAGAATTTTGGATTTCAGTTCCTCTTTCTAGCAACCAGTCAAATAATTCAACACTTGGTTAAAATGAGTTGCTTGTATTTCAGTTATAAGAGATTATAACTGGCAAAAGTGTATTTCATATAGTTTCAGCATTGGGTTCATCAGCTTGATGCTCAACTCAGGAAAATGAATTAAGGATTTAAAATCAGCAACTTTCAAATTTCTTGAAACAAGCTCTGGATTTGTTATAGGTATAACATATAGATATATAGATGCAGAAGCCATATTATATATCTATATATATAATATATAGATGCAGAAGCCCATCCTCAGCTTTGTCTGTCTTTGTCTGGATGACTCCGATTTTTAAAAACTATATTTATGAACTCACAAAAGTAGAGATGCCTAGATTGTCTGTCTGTGCTCAGGTGCATAGGGGTGTGGCCACATGTTTGTATATCACACCAACTCCATCTCCATGGGCATCTGTGAGAGAGTGCTTGGGAGGTGCCATGACAGAGCACAAAGGTGCTTCGTTCCTTGGTCCCTTTTTCAGGCTGTGTCATATCACACAAGAGCAGGGAAGCCAGGAAAGCTGTGTGTGGAAGCAGGGAGTAAGCAACTGGAGAAAAGGGAGCGTAACAGGAACCATTTAGTGTCTAGATCACAGCCACGATCTACTCGTCCCCTAATAAGTCTTAAAATACCTTCTCCCTTGCAGAGAAACCCTCCAGAAAGTCTTCTCTGAACACAACTTCCGTTCACTGCACTTTTGATGTAACCTGTATGTAGAGCTTCTCGCTGTTCCCCAAAGTGCCGCCTACAGACCTCTGCATAGGTCCTGTAATGCTGGGATGTAGCAAAAACAGTCAATTTATTCCTTGTTCTTTTAACAAAATCCTTAAATTCATTGACACCCTATCAGAAGAAGGAGTCTATCTCCTCTCCCTTGAATCTGGGTAGATGTGTGTCTGCTTCAATGGACGGGATATATTAGACATGCCACTGAGACTTTGGAGGCTGGAAGCACCTGGCAGCATCAATCTTGATCTTGGAATATTACTTGTCCAGGGCACCATCTTGGGACAGTCCCTCTCTGAGCCTAGCAGTCAGTCATAAAAGCCCAAGCTGCAGAGAAAGGCCATGTGTGGGTTTTTTTGTTGAGTCTTGTTGAATTAACAGTCTAAGTCATGCAGTCCAGGCACCAGCCCGTAAGTCAAGAAGCCATCTTAGAAGGAACCCTTTGCCCAGCTGTTTGGTTCTGTGACTGTCTTGCCAGCTATGACCTAATAGAGCATAAAAGATTTTTTTTTTTTTTTTTTTGCTGTGCACTTTCTGAATTTCCATTTAAAAAACACATGATCCTGATCAAATGGTTCTACACTAAGTGTGGGGGTAGTTAGCAACAGAGTAATGGGCATCAGGAAGACCTACCTCACCTACAAGACTTACTCTGGTAGAAGCACTACTCTCATCTGTGTGTCAACCTTTAAGTCCTGCAAGTACTAAGACACTTCCATACTGAAGGAGGAAATGAGAGAATGAAAACTGGTGTATTTGATGGCTCATATTGTCCTCTTTTCTAGTTCTTCTCATCTATAATTTGTGTTCTCCTATCACTGTGTAGTTCTTAATAAGCCAGTTCAATTCCTTCGAACTCAGAGTAGTATTTATTACATAGGATTATTTATTATATTTTTTAAAGATTTATTTATTTGTGCATACAGAACTGGGGTACAGGCCAGATGCTCAGGGGTGACAAGAGTCTTCACCAGAGACAGAGTGGGGAACAGAACAGGCAGATTGACGAAGTACACTGCTGAGGGGAGCAGTGGGCAGGCCAGGAGAGGTCTGCCATGCCATGTGGTTACCTCCGGGGCAGGCGGAATTGAACTCATGTGGAAGTGGCTTTAGCTTCTTCGTGCTGTGCTTTAACCCACTGTGCCACCAGGGAGGGCCAATCACATAGGATTATTGTGAATATTTAAAAAGCTGATAAATGGAAAACCATTTTGCACAGTGCTTAAAAACCTTACCATGTTTATTAAGTGTCTACTGAACTATCATGGAAAGTAAGCATTGCTAATATTTACTGAGTACTTAGTGTGATGGAAGCATTGTTCCAAATGATTTTTCCAATTGTTTTATCAATTCTTAAAACTACTTTGGGGGTTCTGCACTAAGTTCAGGTCACACAATTAGCAAAGGATAGGACCGGCTAGTATCTGCATGGTCACAAGTGTCCCAAGAGGAAGGTCTGTGTCTTCTATCCTCTCCTAAAGAGGACCTGCAGGCAACGGACACCTCTTGGTCTCATGCCATAGCTAGTCACGCCTCTTACGAGAAGATACTTCCAGCCCCTTTCTATTTGCTTATGATTTAAGAAGGTACATGATCAGAAATTTGGGAGAAGCAGACCTAAAAGAAATAAAAAGGTAACATTCTAGGTGAAAGAAGATACAGTTGTTCGGCCTCTTTGAGGAACATGAGAAAGATAATGGGCTTTAAGTGGCGGTGTGAAGCGGCAGTTACTAGTTACTTCTAGAGGATCAGATGCTCAAGTGTGTGATGAACAGCACCTCACCACCACACCCAAGAGGGAAGCACTTGCTCAGCTCATTTAATGAAAAGGAGCCCATCCAAGCCAGCTCTGGGCTCTCCTGATCCTCTTTCATCCCCTCACAGATGTAAGAAACTTTATTATTTTAAAAATCAATGTATTGATATTTTTGCATCATTTTCATTTTAAAACAATGCTTACTCTACCCCAATCAGGTGTAGATGCCCATTTAGAATTTCCTCCCCAAATTCAACCCTGCACAATTACCAGAGTCCCCTGTGCCCCGCCCTCCCTCCTTCCAGTTTCTCTCGCTCCTGCCTTGCAGGATGTCTCTGGTTTGTAATTCTTTTCCAAATAGGTTGATCCTTTTTACATTCTTACTAGCAGTATGTGAGCATTCAATCTGCTCTATATCATTGTCAACACTTAGTAGAGTTTTTCTATTTTTTTTGTTTGTTTTTCTAATGATAGTTATTTTATTCAGTGTGTGTTGTTGTCTTATTATGGTTTTACTTTGTACGGATCTTGTCTCGAACATATTTTCAACTGTTTGCCATTCATGTATCTTGTTTTGCACAATATATTCAAGCCTCTTGCCCATTTATAAAGTTGAATTTTTTGGTGCTCCCCTTTTAAGTGGTACATCATTTTTTCTTTTACCACTTTCAAGATATTTGACTTCCATCAGTTTAACTCATGTATCTGATTGTGGACCTTTTTAGAGTTTAATTTATTGGAGCACTTTTAGCTATTATTTCTTCAAATATTTTGCTCCTTTTCCATATCTTTTGCATACTGATTATGCATATACAGGTGCATTTAACAGTGCCTCACCTTCATCTGAGGCTCTGCTCATTTTCCTGTTCTTTTCTTTGTCTTTAATAAACCCCATAGAGCTAACTTAAGTTCAGTAATTCTCCTGATGCTCAAATCTATTGTTGAGTTTCTCTTGTGCATTCATTATTTCAGTAATACTTCTCCAGAATTTCTATTTAGTTTATTAAATTCTCTTCATGATTCTATTTGCAACAATATATTTCCCCTTCATTTAACTAACTTTTTAGTTCATACTTTATAACAAGTACTATTTTGAAATATTT
The DNA here is from genome assembly GCF_000260355.1 of Condylura cristata. Lineage (NCBI taxonomy): Eukaryota > Metazoa > Chordata > Mammalia > Eulipotyphla > Talpidae > Condylura > Condylura cristata. Next base: position 49,624,405 of record NW_004567116.1, on the reverse strand, counting down.
TTTTATTAACACATTCACTCTCACAAGCAGTTTCTGTTGATTGTTTGGTTTTATTTGGTGTTTTGATGATGTGTTGTGTGTGTGTGTGTGTGTGTGTATATATATGTATATATATATATACACACACACACACACACAGAATATATACTGGAACAGGAAAAGCCTCTTATGAAACCAGTTTACTGTTTCACACCATACTCAAAAATCAACTCAAATTGTGTAAAAGACTTGAATGTGGGCCCTCCCTGGTGGTGCGGTGGGTTAAAGCACAGCACTAAGAGATAAGGCCACTTCAGCATGAGTTGGATCCCCACCCCCCGGGTGACCCACATGGCACAGCAGACCTCCCCTGATCCACCTGCTGCTCCCCTCAGCAATGTACTTAGCCAGTCGGCCTATTCTGCTCTCCACTCTGTCTTTGGTGAATCCTCTCACTGCCCCTGCACCTCTGGCCTGTACCCCAGTTCTATATGCATAAATAAATCTGTTTAAAAAAAAAAGACTTGAATATCAGACCTGAAACCAAAAATTATACAGGCAAAACATTCCATAACATAAATCCCAGAAACATCTGTAAGGACTCATCTCCAGAAGTAAGGAAAACAAAGGAGATAAACACTGGGACTACATCAAACTAAAAAGTTTCTGTACTACAGAAGAGACAGCACCCAAAATGAAGAGACACCCTACTGAATAGGAGAAAATATTTGCACACCATTTATTTCTGCTTTCATCTTTCATCATTGCCTTTCTTCTATAACTTTTGTGGTTTGCTTTTGCTAGTTTCGCAAGATAGGAGATTAGGTTGTTTCTTTGGGCTATTTCTTGCTTCTTTTTGTGGACATGTAATCTCTATAATCTTCCTTTATTTATTTTTTTTTTTAAGATTTATTTATTTGCATACAGAGCTGATGTACAGGCCAAAGGAGCAGGGGTGGTGAGAGGATTCACCAGAGACAGCGTGGGGAGCAGAACAGGCAGATCCACGAAGTACACTGCTGAGGGGAGCAGCAGGCAGGTCAGGAGAGATCTGCCGTGCCATGTGGTCACCTCCCAGGCAGGCGGGGATCAAACTCATGCTGAAGTGGCTTTAGCTTCTTAGTGCTGTGCTTTAACCCACTGCGCCACCAAGGAGGGCCTATAAACTTCCTTTTAATACTGCTTTTGCTGCCTTCCATACACTTTGGAAGGTTGTGTCTTCATTGTCATTTGTCTCATGACATTTTTAAAATTTCTCTTTTGAATTCCTGAAAAACCCTGTGGTCTTTCAGTAGTGTGCTGTTCAGTCTCCACATAATGTGGTGTCTCCTTGCTTTCTTTTTATAAATGATTTCTAATTGGTTGACTTAGCTGTCAGAGGAGATGCTTGGTTATGATTTTCATCTTCATGTATTTGTTGATGTTTGTCTTGTGACCTGTATGTCGGCAGTACTGGAGAATGATCTGTGTACACTTAACAAAAATGTGTACTCAGGTTTCTTGGGGTGCAGTTTCCAGTAGATATCTTTTAGGCCCATGTGTTCTACACTGTTACTTGGGGCTATTGCCCTTTTTTATTCTCTGTATCATTAATCTGTCCATTAGTGAGAGTTATTATTGACATCTTCTACCCTATGTTTATTTTTCTCCAGTGTATGTTGTCACAGGTGGTAATGTAACCTGACTGATAATAAGCCAAGCTGGGGCCCACAGATGGTGTAACAAAGAATGGTAACACTGTATATACATAACAGTAAGCAAGTCAAATGGGTTTAATTAAAGCTCCTTGGAACAAAGCCACAAAGGTTAAAGAAAAAGGCTAGTTCCTGCCAGCAGCAAGCAGGCCTGAGGAGATTTATTCAAGGATAGATAAATCTCCCCAACATGGGAAGAGTCCCCCCCAACATGGGAAGAGTCCTGAAAGTGTTGCTGCTGGTGAAGACAGCTTGAGATGTGGGGAGGTTATAGTTATGTCCCTGTTTTGGGTGTATGGGATGAGCCATGGCAGCCATACCAGTTTCTTGATTAGACATTCTTGGCTGATAACCTAACATAGATTCATGGGTGATAATGTTTCTTGTTAATGACTTTTCACTTCTGTTGTATTTCCCAGTTCCTATCTTTGTGTTAATATCCAACTCCTCAATAGTAATTCTCTAACATATTTTGGTGCTCTCTCATTTCATTTAGTGAGTATGAATTTGATGTTATGTCTTCCTCATATATTTATTGGCTCCTTGATCATTGTGTGTTTTCCATCCATGTCACTTGTCACCTTTTTTAGCTGGCAGTCTATTTTATCCGCTATTAAGTATGGCTATCCCTGCTTCTTTGGGGGTCATTTGCTTAGGAATTGTTTTCCAACTTTTACTTTCTATTTTAATTTTTGAAACTTGGATGTGTTTACTAGAAACACCAGGATGGATCCTGTTTTCTAGTGCAACAGTCTACTCTGTGTCTTTTTATTAGTGAGTTTAGTTCATTAACATTTAGGATGATGATTGTTCATTTTGTTGTGGTTCTATTCAATACCTTGTTCAGTTTTTCGTTATTATTTTGTTGGTTTAGATTCTAAGACTTCTTGTAATATTTCTTGAGTTGGCGTTTAACAGAAGTAAATGTCTGGACATTGTGTATGCCTGAGAAGTTCCTTATTTTGCTCTCATAAAGAAGAGGATAAAGAATTCTTGGCTGACACATTTTGTTTTGGAGATTTTTGTTATTTCAATTTTATTCCATTCTCTTTTTGCCCATAGTGTTTCTTCAGAGAACTTATTGATGTTAGCTTGATTGGTTTGCCTTTATAGGTTATCTATTTGTTCTATCTCATCAACTTCACTATTTTTCTTTGTTCGTGGCCTCTGGAAGCTTTACTACTATGTCTCTTGCTGTAGTTTTCCTTTAATTATGGTAATTTGGCCTATTCTAGCTTCCAGTAAGTCTATTTAAATTTTTTTCTTCAAGTTTGGGATGTTTTCTTCTATTATTTCCTTGAACAGTTTTTCAGCTCCCCTGTCTCTCTCTTCTCCTTCTGGGATTCCTACGTTACTTAGACTTCTTATCCTCATCGCGTCAGTTAATGCTCAAAGTATTTCTTCATTTTTTCCCTCTGTTTCTCATTTTCTTTCTTGGAATTTTTTATATCTGCTATCTTTGTTTTTCCATATTGTCTTTTTTATTTTCATAGCTTTTTTTTCCAGAATTTTTTTTTACCTCCTTCAATGATCTTTTCACATCCTGCAATTCCTTTATTTTCTTAGTTTCAATCTTCAATCTTGATCTTCTGTTGATCAATTATGTTTCTCAGCATTGCTTTCTGTCCCCTGTATATATATAGCTCTGATCTGTTTTTCTGAATTTTCTTTGTGTTGTTTGAGTCCTTTGATTTCCTTAATTATGATGACTTTGAATCCATTATCTGACAGAAATAAGCGATCTTCTGTGTCAATGTTGTTTGGTTCTGGAGTTTGATTTTTCTCTCTGTGGTATATTGTTCTCATGGCTTCCTTAGCTATTATATTCTTCCTTCTCCCCATTGTTTGCTTAGGGTTTGCTCTGCTGTAGTTGGGGCTTTTGTTGTTTGATTCCTTCTCCCCCACTGTTCTAGGTATTTATCTGATGGTGGCTACAGCTACTAGAGTCTTATGGGATCTGAACAAAGCACTCCTGGACTTTGTTCTGGTGGCTGGGAGGTCAGGGGTGATGCCTAGTCAAAAGGTTAAGTTGTTGGAAACCTGCCTCATCCAGGAACAGTGGCTCAGGGCCTACTTCTGGTGGCCAGGAGGGCAGAGGGCTGCTGAATATTCCTGATATAGGAGGCTCTATGCTTTTGAGTAGGATACAATATCAAGGTACAGCGTAAACAGTTAGGTTCCAGAAGGTTGTCATTCAGGTCTTTGCCAATTCCTGAGGAGCTGGAGGCTTGGCCCAGATTCATTGGTGTTCACTGAGGTGTTGCTGAAGGTCTCTAATACAGAGCAAAGCCCTGTGAAGCCCAAGCTGGGGATCTAGTATGCTGGGAAGTGCCAGCAGGCTGATTAGGATGCATTTTCCCATGTGACTGGTCTATGGTAGGTAAGTAGGTTTTGCAATGTTGCAAATCTGGGCTCTCAATATTATTTTTTTAAAAGATCTTAACATACATACAGGAACTTGGATATAGGTCAGAGGTGTGGGGAGTGAGAGTATTTGACATAGTGGGGAGCAGAACAGGCAGATTTACTGAAAAACACAACTGAGGAGAGCAGCTGGTAAGACAGAATTATGTATCTGCTGTGCCATGTGTGGCAGCTCTCTGGCTGGGGAGCAAACTCATGCTGCAGTGGCTGCTGAAAGCTTGATAGCTCTAAGACAGGGAATTTTCTTCTAATATAGGTACCTACTTTTTTTTTTTTAAAGATTTATTTATTTATGTATACAGAACTGGGGTACAAGCCAGAGGCTCAGGGGCAGTGAGAGGATTCACCACAGACAGAGTGGGGAGCAGAAAAGGCCAACTGATGAAGTACACTGCTGAGGGGAGCAGCAGGTGGGTCAGGAGAGGTCTGCTGCACCATGCTGATCACCTGGGGTGAAGATGGAACTCAGGCTGAAGTGGCTTTAGCTTCTTAGTGCTGTGCTCTAACCTGCTGTGCCACCAGGGAGGGCTCCCAGGTACCTATTTTTAATAAATTTCATCTAAGTTCTGTCCTAGCTATATAATAAATGTACACATTTCAATGTATTTTTCATCTTAACTTATTATCTTCTAATATCTTCATTAGAAGCATATTGTAGTTTCCAAAAATTTGAGGGTTTTCCATATAGCCACTAAATTTAAATTTTCTACTATTGTTGCCTGAGTATGCTTCCTATGATTCAAACCCATTATTTATTATGAGTGAATATTGAATGTGTACTGTGCTGTTGTTTGCTTAACTGTTTTCTGAAAGAAGATAATGTTTATAAGTCTTCTGAATACTAATTTCCTATTTTATCAATTAGTACAAGTGTTGAAACATCCACCTTATTTCTTATTTCCAGCCATTTTCTCATATATTTAAAAGGTTTGTTATTAATACTTAGGGTTGTAATTTCCTCTCGCTGAATTTCTCTTTATCATTATAAATGACCATTTGCTCATTAATCATGGTATAATATCAAGTTCTGAAATCTGATTTTTATAGTACAACTGCTTTTTTAAACAGCTATATATTGCAGATTCTATATACTTTATAGATATATCTATATTGCATCTTTTTATACTTTTACTTTAAATCTTGATTTGTCTTCATACTTAAATGGCTTGTGAATAAGTAACACATATTGAATATTGCTTTCTTTTAGTCAGTGTGTCAATCTATGTCTTTTTATCAGGCATTAGATCATCTAGATCATGTGATTATTGACATGTTTAGACATAAATTTATCATCTTTCTCTTCTCTTTTTCTCTTTGTCCCTTCTCTCCTCTCCCTCCCCCCCCCCACTTGGATTAATTGAATACATATTTATGATTCTACTGTGTTTCTCATGTTGGCTTATTAAGTATAAATCTTGGCAGGGAGGGTTACTTTGTTTTATATTACATAGCTTTAATTTTTTTGCTGTTTTCTTCAAGTACAGAATGTGAATGTTGTAAGAGTATACTTTCATTTACTCCTTCCTAAACTTTAATTGCTACTTTATATTTTATAAATTCCTCAAGTTTCTAATTTTGTTATTAGTAGTCAATTATCTCTCAGTGAGATTTTAAAATAAAAGGGCTTTTATATTTGCTCACCTATTAATTGTATTACTTGATGTATCAGATTCAAAAAATTTAAAAAAAAACATTATTCTAATGCATGTCTCCTACTGTTTTAATGTTTAAAAAGCATTTTGCCTGTTGATAATTTCACTGCATATAGAATTATAGGTTGATGTTTTCATTTCATTTATTTGCCTTTTACTTAATAAAGATGCTGTCCCACTGTCTTCTGGTTTTCAATGAGAAGTTTTCTATCTTATCTATAGAATGTCTCTATAGGTAATGTGTATCACACACACTCCCTGATCCCTCATGCCATTAAGACTTCCTATCATTGATTTAAAGCAATTTGATTAAGGTGTACCTTGCTGTGATTCTCTATATGTTGCTTGTACTTGGAGTTCAATGGAATTTTTGGATTTGAGGGTTTATAATTCAAATTTGAAAAATGTTGGCCAGTATTCAAATATAAGTATGCCTCTCCTCCTCACACTCGCCTCATCTCCTTTGAGGATTGCCTTTACATAAATATATGGCTTCCTGAAAAGGACTGAGCATTTACTGAAATGCTGTTCACTTCTCCCTACTAGCCCCACTCCCCAGTCACATTCTACTTCAGTTTGGAAAAACTACTACTGCTATATCTTTGCAATCTGTAATTGTCACCTTGTGGGGCAGCAGCTTTGGGAACATCAAGAGATGGAGGAAAGACCATTCAAAGTCCAATTAGAGAGAAAGAGACCAAGAGGGGCTTATACCTCAGGGAATACAGTGCCTACTTCTAGGGCAGTCTCACATTTATTGGGTGTCAAGTTTAGGGAAGGTGGGCAAGTAAGTGGAGGAATGTGTGTGGTTGGGGTGTGGATTGAGGATGCATAAATGCCTCGCACAAATCGCACAAGCCTCTGTTGCCTGGGTGGGGGTTCCATTGTTGCTGCTGATCCAAACATCCTATCTCTAGTTCATATTATACTCAACTTTCTGTTAAGATTCTGTAGCTGGTTATATTGAACTGGCTACATTGTCTGCCTGCTGTTTTCAGCAGATAACTGGTTTTCTATTATGTTCTTTACACCCAGACTTTTGTACTGGTGAGAGGCTCCCTGCCTGACTCTAGATTTAAACTTGACCAGCAGGAACCCTGGGTGCCAAGACAACCTTCCTAGAACAAGGGGAGGAGGGCTGGGGAATCCAAATGTAATCTTTTCTTTTGCTAGCTAATCCCTTCCAGTGTAACTTTTTTAATGCTAGGTTTTTTTTTTTTTAAGATTTATTTATTCGTACAGAACTGGGGTACAGGCCAGAGATACAGAGGGTGAGAGGATTCACCAGAGACAGAGTGGGGAGCAGAACAGCAGATCGACGAAATACACTGCTGAGGGGAGCAGCAGGCGGGTCAGGAGAGGTCTGCCACCATATGGATCACTTCTATTGGCAGGTGGGATCTAATTCACGCTGGAGTGGCTTTAGTTTCTTAGTGCTGTGCTTTAACCCTCTGTGCCACCAGGGAGGGTCTTGTATCCCTGCATTCTTGCACTTTGTTTTAGGAAATAGTTAATAACGAAGTATTTTGATACTTTTGAATAGCCTTAGTTTTGCTCACCTACTGAAGTATATTTTCTGACTCTAATCCAGAATTCCTTCAATTATAATTCTCTGCTTTGGTTTACAGAAATACAAACTATCCTTTGCTTTGTGTGTAAGCAATGGTTGCTCCCTCCAGAAGTTGTCCGCCCAGCCATAGTTTCCTCCCATGCACATATTTAGTCTTCAGCTTAAGTCTCAAAGGGACCCTGTATAGATTTCTGTGCTTTCCTTTTATGAAGTTCCTTTGTCTCTTGCACTGTGCCCTGTGAACTTTACCCACTTTGGTTCCTCTGGACATCCAGGTCTGTTTCTTCACCTCAGGGAGACCTCGGGGCTCTGCTGTGGTTCTTCCTCCTTTAGACACGATATGAAAAATCTCAGATACCTCTTTAGTAATAGCTGGGACAGTCACAGGGCCCGCCAGCTGTCCTCTCAGGGATCACCGTTTTGAACCATTTGATGCCCAGTGTCTAAAAACTGTTAGTTTACATATATCATAGGTTTTTCAGTTGTTTCAGATGAGAAGGTAATTCTAGTTCTATCTTTTTATTTGCTGAAAGTAAACATCAAAACTATTTTTAGAGGCAAGATTTTATTATAACATTATGAGATTACATTTAAGGGAGAAGGATATTTCTTGGGTAGTACAATTATGCTCTCAGAAAAAAAAAAGAAACTGTTAACTCTTGATCTGGGCTCAAATTCCAGTATTACCAGGTGGAACAAATTACTAGACTTTTTGACATCTAGTTCTCTCCTTGGAAAAGCAGAACTAATAATATCAATGTCACAGGTTGTGAGGATTTAGTGTGATATAAACAATCTACCACATATCAAAGGCACATCATATATTTAATTTTCTTCTTTCCACCTAAAAAATCAACTATCAAGCCAGGAGCTACTTGGTAGGTCCCTGACAGAACTGATGAGTCTTTCCAAACCTTCCTTCCTCTATTATTTAAAATAACTTTTGTGACAGGAAAAAAAAAACCATAATACAACATTAAGAAGTCAGAAACAAAGTGTAATTCTGGGAAAACTGCCTGTGAATTTTTACCCTATGAAACTGAGTGGGAAGGAAGGTCTTGTGTCCTGCCCTGTCTACTTCTCTCTTGGGTATGTTTTTAAAGATTTTTTTTTTTAAGTGGGAAACAATCCAGAATTCCAGTTCTGTCAGGAAAAAGCAAACAAATGAAACAGATGACAAATCACTTTTCTAAGACCTGCAGCCAAACTGGCTCCAATAGCTGCTGGAATAGTAGGAGAAGCCAATTTCCTAGAATGTTTACAAAATCATTTGTAAGGATAATATTTTCCAGACTCTTACAGGGAGGCCTAAGGGTAGATTCTTGGTTTTTTTTTTTTTTTTTGGTCTGTAGACTCCACAAAGTTAGCATGCACTCAAGAAGCAGTTGCTCAGACCACTATTCTCCCTCATTCTACTCACTCCCATAAAAAGCTGATTAAGCTAGTGACACAGGACAGGGAGAGGTGAAGGGTCAACTGTGGGCTTTGTCCTTCAAAATGTAGGGGCAACAGGTATAAGTACAAAACTAATCGGAATCAAATGGAATATACTTTATGGATACTAGCAAAGTACTATGTGAAGATAGATATAAAAGATCAAGAAAACCTTTAGAGAGTTGATTGAACATTTCAGGATATAGGCAGAATTGGGTAGGAAAGGAAAAGAAACAATTCTAAATCAAGGAAGGTAAGGACAGAGTGTAAAATGAATCTGAGTTCTGATCTACATAGAACTGGCATGCATCAATTAGAAATGTTTCAGCTGAAAGTAACAGAATCCTTGACTAACAGAACTTTAAGTGATTGTCTAAGAAATGCTCAAAGGTACATGGTTACTAGCATATATACAGGGCTCAAGAATGTCATCTGGTAGACAGGTTCTCTCTATTTTTCTTTTCTGACATCTCTGACAGACATTTTATTTTTTTCATCTTTACACTTTTTACCTCATAGGTGGAACACCACTCCATAGATCCAGATACCACTAGCTAGTTTTCAACAAGAAAAAAGGGGAAGGCTCTGACAAGAATTTTCCTTTGATCAGGGAGAAAAAAATTCCGAAGTGTCCCAGATTTTCTATTATATCTTATTGGCCTAAACTGGGTCACATGAACATCTTCAGAAGAAAGGCTGGAAAATATCAGAAAAGAAAGGAGTGACATGAAAGGAGTAGAAAAAATTACCATTCTTTTCCTGGAACTAATCATATTGTTGGCTTAAATATAATCAGCGCTCTATCAGCAAGAAAGAGGACTAACCAGTCATTAGGTAAGTAACTCACAATGACTACAATCTCATTTTTTTAACTTTAATCCAAGTAACAAGAAGCATTCTAGAGGGGGAAAAGAAGGCTTCTAAAGCGACTCAATGAAATCTCTGGTTTATTGTCGACTTATTTATTCTACCCTTTTAGGCTTTAAGAGAATCTATCACTATTACTGAGAGTGATTGACTTTCAAAACCTCCACTCTGCTTCTTCCTATGGCTTTACAGATTTCACCTTATATTAAAAATTAAAATTTTAAAGTAAGGCTAAAATTTTATTCACATAAACACTCTCTCAATACTGATACACTGCACACATTTGAAAGTTAGTGAAGAAATCACTATTATCCCTTTTTTAAGCCTCACAAGGTCAATCATTCATTCCACAAACGACAAATACTTTGACAAAGCCAGTATCTCATCATCCAATACCTACTTTGACCAGTGGCCTCTACTCAAGTTTATATTTATAAAGAGGCTTGCAGACATGGTTCTCACTTTAACTGGGACCTCCCGGGGGGTGCAAAGGGTTAAAGCACAGCACTATGAAGCTATCCACAGCCACTGCAGTATGTGTTCAATCCCCAGACAGGCAGGTGACCCATATGGCACAGCAGACCTTTCCTGTTTCACCTGCTGCTCCCCTCAGCAGTGTCTTTCAGTGAATCTGCCTATTCTGTTCCCTACTCTTTTCTGATTAATCCTCTTACCATCCCCGTATTTGTGGCCTATACCCCACTTCTTGTATGCATAAATAAATCAATTTTAAAAATTCTGAGGAAAATAGCCCCTTCTTCCACTTGGAAGATGGTATTCTTCACTATGCAAGTTTTTTGAGTGTGCACCTGTCACACATGTCACAGGGAGAAACTATAAATCATCCCACTCTGAATCTCTGGCTGACTTCTGAGGAGAGGAAGAAAAGTTTGTTTTCTTACAGACTCAACAATCTCTCCTCAGGTTCTAATCAGAGCAAGAATCAGACTGATGCCTATGTCTCACTTTCACCCTTCCCTGAATGAGCAGGGAAAAAAAAAGAAATTCCCTTGAGAACTAAAATGAAAGAAATAAAAAGATATAATAGGAAAACATAGGGCTGGAGGTAATGAAAGAAGCAGGAGGAAAGAGGTAAGACTTGAAATGTGCTTACAGTCTCCACTCACCATCTCTCTTGGTACCCCTACATAATGAATAGCACTGCTTCATGCTTTAAAATTTTTAGACCTTTGACACAAAGTCCTCTCTCAATTCCTCCTTATTAATAAGATCCTCCTGTATGACCAAGAATAACCTGAAAGGGAAATTCATTTAAGAGGCTGATTAATAACAGAAAAGTTTAATAGATATGGGGGCACTAGATCTCAGAAATTACTTGGTCTGAATTAATGGATGGAGGAAAATACTACTACTGAGTACCTTCAACCAGTGGGGGAAGCCTGGACTTCCGTGGCCACAGAGGGAGGCTGAGGCTCAACTAAACAGGGCAAAGCATAATTTGTGCCAAGTTAGGGCACATCTTATCATTTGAAGCGTAGGTTTTTCAAGCACTATTAGAATGCTTGCTTGGGCTGTGGTAGGGGCACAAAATTGAACAGAAAAGTTGTAATGCTTATGTACCAGTGAAAAAGTACATATTATATTACATATGGCCTAACAGCTCCGGTATGGACTAGATTTATATGATCACTGAACTTTTCAGATCTGTAGGCACAAAGGATAACACTCAACATATTATTTCACAGAAGACACATTTGAAGGAGAGAGGTGGGGAGAATACGGAGAAAACAATAAGCAATAAAAAGATAAGTTTGGCCCTCCCTGGTGGCGCAGCGGGTTAAAGCACAGCACTGAGAATCTACAGCTGCTTCCGCATGAGTTCGATTCCCGCCTGCCCCGAGGTGACCACACTGTGTGACAGACCTCTCCTGACCCGCCCGCTGCTCCCCTCAGCAGTGTACTTCATCGATCTGCCTGTTCTGCTCCCCACTCTGTCTCTGGTGAAGCCTCTCACTGCCCCTGAGCCTCTGGCCTGTACCCCAGTTCTGCATGCAAAAATAAATAAATAAATCTTAAAAAAAAAAGAGAGAGATAAGTTCATGCCCTTCCAAGTCAGGTGATGTAATGGGTCCACTGAGACTAGTCTCCTGAATTAAAGGCCCCAGTTTCAAAGAAACACCTCTCTCCACATCTGTGCAATTATCTTCTAAACTTTTCTGCTAAGACAAGAAGAACTGTCCCTGGAAATGTTTACTCCGCTTTCAAGACCCTTGGAGAGCACCTCCTGAACAAGAACCAGCAAAGGGCTAAATGGGCTCACAGTCAAGGGGCACAGTTGGGAGGTAGACCCAGCCACCACAAGAAAAGCAGCAGGCACAGACTGCAGAGTAGGGAGGGGGTAACATATGACTAGACATAAAGACCCTAAGGAGAAAGGAGAGAGAAAGACAGATGAAGAAAAGAAAGTCACATTTCAGTATCTAAGGCAGTGGATACAAAGTATTAATTTTTGTCTTCAGTCCTTCAATGTGAAACACACATTCTTACCACATCTATGAGCACTGGGGTACCGACTGCCTTACTATATATATAGTGTGTGTGTGTGTGCATGTGTGTGCATTATATATGTTATATTTAATACCATATATATATACCATATATACATATATATACACACACCACATATATACCATATATGTATATATATATAATACCACATATTACACCACATATATATTACATATATATGTGGTATTATATATATACCATATTATATAATATCATATATGTTTGTGTATGTATGTATGTATGTATGTATGTGTGTGTGTGTGTATATATATATATATATATTATATACCATAATAGAGAGAGGGAAGATTGGGAGGTGGGGTGGGAGAGAGAAAGACCTAGAACACCTGCTACATCCTGGCCAAGTTCCTGCCCCTCTTCTGCTTCCAGAAACTACACACTGATGTTAGTGTCATTTCTTTTCATAGCTACAAAACTATTATAAAGCCTGAAACTACAGCTGGAAATTCTACAGGCTTAACCCCAAGGTCTCCACAGCCTAGCTTGAGGAAAGTACCACACAGAATCCAAGTCCACATCCATGATCTAATGGTCACTTCAGGCCCTGACACTCCTTGTTAATTCCACAGAAAAGAATGCAGCACTAGCTAAGTAACCAATAAGAAAGGGCTACTATAAAGAGAAAGGTACAGAGCTGAGAAGAAACTGTAAGAACAGACTCCTGGGCACCCACAACTGAACTAACCTTAATTAAGGGATTTTTCAAGATAGTCCCAGACCAGCTTTAAGAAAATATTCACCTTTTATTGTTTTTCTTGTATATTTTTCTTGGACATTCAATTTAATTTACCTAAATTATCTAGTTATCTAGAATGGTTAGAGAGGAGATAATAAGCATCAAGAGGCCAAGGTGTTAAGGGAGATAAAATTCATCTGCTATCTTAGTAAGGTCACAATTCAGAAACTTTTGCCTTATGGACCAAAGAAAAACACATTCATTCAAAACTGACCTAATCATTCTGTCAAACTACTTTCTACCAATACATACATACATAAATACATACATATATAAATCATAGGGAGAATTCAAGAAGGTTATAGGCTTGGTGGCTTATTTGGTTCAAATGCAAGAGCCTGGGGACACCGCTCTCAGTGGGCATGTCCAGCCCCTTTGGCCCTGCTGAGAAGTCTCTTCACTGTTACCACAGAGGAGGCTGTGCTATAACCAAGTGGAAGAAGCCCCTGGAAAGTAAAGAAAACTAAATCTCACTAACAATGCTTTGGATTTAGAAAGCATTGAGGGATGTGATAAAATGTGAGCATTACCAGTTCTGTTGGCACTGATAATTAAGTCAGATGTTGGCCTAGACCCAACCACAAGGAAATGAATAACAAAATACTCTGTGAGAGTTGATTGATTTGGATTTCATCACAAAAATACATTCAATAAAAATAAGTAAACTATAAATTCTGAAAACAAAGAACAAAAGGTAAAATTCTAAATTAAATAACAAATGAGTAAATAACAAAAGAAGGCAACAAAATTAACTAGATACCAATTCAGTGACAATGTTTACAGGTAAATGAGAAAGTTACAGAAGTGATGAAAAAAGATGAATATAAAAAGATAAAATGGACTAAAACCATTTGGTAAAAAAAGAAGTTAGAATCTAACAGATTTGAAAACAGTGTGTTATCTTGTGACCTCAGCTTCACTTGGTTAGTCCTAGCTCCTAAGTTACATCAATACAGGAAATAGTGGTGAAACACTGTTAACATTACTTCTCCAATCCACCGTCCTTCAGTCTACATATCAATGTCACTGCTTTCAATTTGGGTGGAACCTTGCCTAGACAGCATTTCTTCAGCATATAAATACACCAAAACCATGCTTTGGAATGGAGACTGATTTGCTTTTACTAAAGATGCCAAGTTGTGATCAATACTTGGGTTAGTTTGAGGTAGAAAGATAATTTATTTTGATTGCCTTCAGTACCACAAACAAAATTTCTTGTGTCTGCTCAAACAATTACACTTCGAGGTCTGTTTGGATGAAATCAAATTAGACTTCTCTATTCACCATTGCAAATTAGTAACTAGTCATTGAAGTTACAGTGCATCCATTATTATATTCTACTTCATCATGGTTATTTCATTTTACATTTTTAATGAAATAAAAGATGACAATAAGTTGTTTAAAGAAGCAAATTGTAGAAATGAACATTTTGATCAGTTAAAATTTTACTAAAAAATCTCATCAAATATCAGTAGAGTTTGTCAATACCATAGTCTTAATGTCAGTGAAAATAATAACTTGTAGATTAAAATGCTTTTCTTCTAACCTAACAGGAAAAATATTATTAACATAACTTTTACAGAGAAATTACGAGGTGTGGATAGCAGCACTTTCTTCACTGCCTTAACACTTTATTTAAAAAGTAAACACAGTACCAATCATCAGGTTGATTCCAGTGAATAAAAACTTAAAACTTAATTTATTAATCAATTTTGAAGTATGAAACCCAAACCATTCTTTAGCAGTATTGGCTAATAGACAAGGCAATTCTAAAAAGTTAGTCACAATACGAAATTTTAACCAAATTAAAGTGGTTACCATGGTACCACAGTCTGTCTTTTTGTTGGGTTTCAATTTGCCATAACAACCAAGGATAGAATTACATATAAATAGAAGTATACAGGCTTGAAATTGAAGATGGAGGATTAAAGTTTAGGTTATATTTCTTGTTGCAACACAAGTTCTAGTGCATAATTAATTCACAACAGCTTATAACTTTTCAGCAACAAAATTATATTAAAAAAATATACCATAATCCCTATATGCTACATTAAGTATAGATATCACAATCACTTCAGCCTTTTATTAAATTTAGAAAAGTATAACTTTTCCCTGAAAAACTCCTCAGAGTGATCATATTTCAATCACAGCTTTCCTGAACTATCTTCCATAATTGGCAGTGACTATGTTTTGTCATTTTTTTATTCTACAAGAGTAAATATGGTGATGATGACTTTTTGAAAAAAGACTAGAGAATCTGAATCTAATTATTGAAATGAAATTTTTAACCACCACTGATTTTTTTGTTGTTTGTAGTTGTGAAACAGCCATTTTATAGGTAAAGCTGTTAAAAGGGAATAAATATGCAGATTTACCAAAAATTTTTGTTCTGTAGGATATTGATCCCTTCTGAATTAACAATGGCATACAAATCAGCTATAAAGAACTCAGACATATTATAAATGAAAACAAATAAAATAAACTTTCAGGAGGTTTTAAAGGTAACTTCATTTGTTTTGAAATACTCAAGTTGATGCTTCTTTAATGATTAAAGCATACATTTGAACTTTATCAGACATCAATTTCTACTTGCTCTTAACCTGGTATTAGTACATATAATAAGATAGATCTTGGAAAGGGATGAAGTTATCAGTGGAAGAACATGGATACCACGGCACTGACCCAAACAATATGAGAGCTGTCTTTGTATCCCTGAAGTCAAAATGGCCACTTTCCACATTAAATTGCTCTATACTAAAGCAACACTGTGAAGAATTACTTCATGTCCATAATATTTTACTATTATAGTTACCAATTCAAAAGTTAAAAAAAATACAGATCAAATTCATGTACCCGTGATCCTTTACATCCTAAAATGAAGAAATACTCTTAGTTGTAACTAAGAATTACATTGGAATGAACTAAAAACATCTTTTAAAGTAATTTTAAGTATATTCTTAGTTGTCACTACATTTCTATATAGATTATTTAATATTGCTGTGGTCATAATTTAATCAATAATATATCGTAATGTCAATCACTACAGTGATCCCAAATCAGATTCTGGCTACCGGGGAGCTTAATTATTAAGCAACACCTTCCTAAAAAGCTTCTGTGTTTCTGATTGGTAAGAAAAACAAAAAAAGAGCATCTCTCATTGAAATAACACTGAAGTTCAAGCTCAGGCCCCCTTTCTTGTGTTCAACCTAATTAACTTTTCAGGATAAAAGAATGAACCATTAAGTCACATTAATAAATTACAATTCTCTTCAAGAAAGTTCTACGGGCATCTCTGGTGTTACAGTTGTATATCTTGGATCCAACCTGGGGATGAAATCCTGAAAATGTTTAGATGCACTAGTACCAAAAACATCAAGGACTTTTCGGTTCATGACAGCAAATCTGTAAAACAGAGGACACAGTGAATAAGCATTTAATGAAGTTTATAAAGTAAAGTGACTCAT
The DNA here is from genome assembly GCF_000260355.1 of Condylura cristata. Taxonomy (NCBI): domain Eukaryota; kingdom Metazoa; phylum Chordata; class Mammalia; order Eulipotyphla; family Talpidae; genus Condylura; species Condylura cristata. Next base: position 49,608,035 of record NW_004567116.1, on the reverse strand, counting down.
TCCATTTGACTTTGCTTTCATGGAGTGGGGAAACAGAAAAGACTAATATGACAAATGCTCTAAACTCTACTCTTTTTCAAGATTCACTGTCTCATATTTTATTCAAAATATGAATATTTTATTCAAAATATGGGGTTTCATACCTGAAACCCCAGAGATTACCAGCATTATTTCCAACCTACTAGATTGTTTCCTTTCTCCTAGATTGTGCTAAATAGAAAAATAGACTCTTGATAATTTTTCTGGTGAAATCACAGAAAACCAACTAAAAATATGAATTTGCTAACATTTACTAATGAGACAAAGACATTAAATGCAATTTTGCTTGTTAAGTGACATCTTAATGTCTACAATCAACAAGAACACCTCCAAATAGGGAAATGTTTAATAATTAGCAGGCAAACAACAATTGGATCTTAATTCCCTTAACAGACATAACAAAGGAAAAACATATTTTATTCACCATCTAACCTATGAGACAGAAAATTTTAAAAAGGACACACATTTATGATATGCACAATGGACCTTCTCTGTGCATGATCACAAGCATGTCCTTTCTGGAGAAAACAGCAGGATGAAATTAGTTTTGAGTCACTGGCCAGGATCATTTTTTCCAAGGGTTGAAAAATGTGATTTTTAATTTGCAAAACAACCAGTTGAATAAATTAATTCATGTGAGGGAAACTAAATAACAAAGAAATGCCTGATAATAATAATAATAATACAAAGGATACATAGTATCATGGCTAGGAGGAAAAATTCTCCTCCTGAGTCATATTCCAGCTCCATCACTTACTAGGTGTGTGACTATGACAAGCTTTCTAACCTCTCTGTGGTTATCAGTTTCCTCATATGTAAAACTAGGGTAAAAACAATGCCTATCTCAGAAAGCTATTTTAAGGATCAAACACATAGGTGTGCATGCATGTGTTGTGTGCATATATGTTATCTTAAAAACATAACAAGGGCATAGTAAATACACTTAAAATATGTAAAATATGGGCCCTCCCTAGTGGCTCAGTGGGTTAAAGCACAGCACAAAGAAGCTTAAGCCACTTCTCATGAGTTCGATCCACGCCTGCCCTGGAGGGGATCCTCATGGCGAGGCAGACCTTTCCTGACCCGCCTGCTGCTCTCCTCAGCAGTGTACTTCATTGACCTGTCTGTTCTGCACCCCACTCTGTCTCTGGTGAATCCTCTCACCCTCTGCATGTCTGGTCTGTACCCCAGCTCTGTACGAATAAATAAATCTTTAAAAATATATATGTAAAATATTACAGAGAATATTCAACATAAAAGAATGTGCATGCTATTCTTAATGAATTTGTCACAATGATGTGTTTCTGGATACCTACCTTGTCACTAAAAGAATATTCCCTCATGACAAAAAGATTCAAAACCATTTTACAAAATTGCTTTTTATCTTATCTATAATCAATTAAAATAATCGTAGTCACTTACTTGCCCTTGGTGAGCCTTAAAAGAAACTTCCAGTAAGATGGTCGCAAATTCTGAACTTCCATGACAGCCTAAGATTATTCAATTTGTGAGAATTAATAGCAATACTATAGCAAGAGAGTAGGTTTATCTCTTTATTGATGATTGTATTTTTAAAATGACAGAGTTATGATGATAAAAAAACACGTATTTATGTTAAGTTAATAGCTATCAAAAATCTTTGTAAATGTGCCTTCAATTATTGGTTATGAAATAATAATTGAGTTGTCATTATTAGTAAGAATATGCCAAATACCATTAGTTAGCTGGTACTTTACTAGATATTCTAAGTTTATCAATTAGGCAGCATTACTATGATAAAGAACAAATAAAAGCAGTCTCCAAAATTCTACAAAATTCTGCAACAATACTAAAATTATCAACATCAATATGAATTTAAATACATTGGATACTGCTTCTATTAAATTATATTCTTTCCTCATCCTCACTGACTAATGTTGGGGTAATATATGTATTCTTATCTATGACTGTGGTATCTTTTTCTAGATGGAAGGCAGTTAAATTCGGGCATTCTAGTTAAAAACCTAAAAATCAGTGCATACATAACCAAGACATGGCCCATTAAGTTAACATGTTTAATGATTTGAAATGTGCAAGTTATTTTGCTTTCAAAAGAAATAAAGTGTAATAAATAGAAATGTTTTAGACCTTTATTTCTCCTTTATTTGTTTAATGTACACTAGAAACAGAATTCTATTTTTCACTTCAAAAAATTATACTTACTGCCTGGAAACAAATTGCTGTGGAGATGGAATAGATGATCGTATCTGCATGAGGAAAATAGGGGACCTTCCCTGCTTCAATGCCTTTGAAATACATTGTCTGCAAAATACGCAAAACAAAAAAGACTTAGTAGAGCAATACTTCTCTATCTACAACTATTTTCTCAAAATTCTAATAACCTTTTCAGAGCTTAAATTATAGTCACCACTTCCAGGAGGGTCAACCTTTCCCCTTTCCTCATTCTCTATCCCAAACCCCAGATGCCAAATAATACTTTTCTGTGATATTCAATAGCACTTTATTACCATCTCTTCTATCACTTATTCTTTAATACTTTTTTTGTATAATGCTCAGGACTTCCCTTTCCTGCTAGATCTATTCACTTAGGAAATTTTTAATAATGTTAACTCTATTCTAGATACTATGTCAAGAGTTAGGGATTTCAAAATGAATAAAATATGATCAATTCATAACAGAGATAACTAGTACATTCTAATGAGGTCATAAAATTGGCAGATGAAAGGATGTGTTTATATATTATAAATATGTACATTATATGTGTGTGTACACACATATACATATATACATACATGTGTATGCATGTGTGTGTGTGTGTATATATATATATATATATATATGAGACCTAGTATTGTTTAGAAGCTCTCTGAAGGAGAGCAGTACACTGCCTAGGACAAAGGACCAAAGAGAATCAAAAAGAATTTCGTAAATTACTATCATCAAGTAATAATTCTCAAACCATGTGGCAAAAAAGAACTACCTTAAAAAAAATCCAATTTCATGACTTAAAACTCTCATAATACAATAAAAATGAACTGCTAGAAAATAAATCGAAAAGCCCAACATTGAATCAAATTTTTACTACTACATTGCTATAAAAATTCTAAATATTTACTCTCGATTTCTGTACTTATTTTGTCATTGACTAACAACAGATAGCTCATGGACTAGCACTAGTACGATGATCACATTTGGGAAAGTGCTATGTAAGAAGCACTCCCTGGTGGCGCAGCGGGTTAAAGCACTGCACTGAGAAGCTAAAGCCACTTCCGCATGAGTTCGATTCCCGCCTGCCCAGGAGGTGACCACATGGCACAGCAGACCTCTCCTGACCCACCCACTGCACCCCTCAGCAGTGTACTTCGTCCATCTGCCTGTTCTGCTCCACACTCTGTCTCTGGTGAAGCCTTTCGCCACCCCTGAGCCTCTGGCCGGTACCCCAGTTCTGTCTACACAAATAAATAAATCTTAAAAAAAAAAAAAATAGGATCAACTAAGTAAGAGGACGAAAAGCTGTGGGAAGTAGAAATAAAACTTACAGTACTGTCAGCAAATTTAAATAATTAGAGCACATGATAATTCATAGAACTGGGTTTTCTAAATTGTAGGACAGGTAAAATAAAAATAGCAAGAAAAGTACAAAGTACAAAGACCATTGAGTTACAATAGGGTAGAGAGAAAGATGCAAGAAGTATGAGTGGCCTGTGAAATAATGAACATAGAATGAGAACTAAGATGAAGTCACTTAAGATGAAGACTGATGGTGACAACCTTCTTTCCTGTCTTTTCTTCAACACCTATCCTAGATTATGTGGTATTTGCTGAGTCAATCTATTGGGTTTTTAGAAAAATGAGATGCATTTTTGCTTGAAAATAGATTAAAAAAAGTCATGACTTATCGAACAATATTTTTTTTTTAGTGATATCTCAACTGATTTGCTATTTAAAAAAATCCCAAGTGATCAATACAAGCTTTCCTAACTATAGGGCCAAGCAACAAAAGGACACAATGAGGTGACTATGTTACATATGAATCATCACAGAGTATACAATGTGAAACAAATAAATGTTTAAACTACCAGGGGTTGGGATATGTAAAAACTCCAAGATATACAGTTATACTTGGGAAACAAGGTAAGAGATCACATGGTCCATTATATTGAAAATAAGACTGTATCGCAAAATACAGCTATCTTGTAGTGTATTCAGCTTGAAATAAATTAAATTTAGATGTGATAGAATGTCACAATAGAAATGTTATATGGAATAACTGTGTTCCTAGTTTTTTAAATTTGTTTTTATTGAAGTAACATTAATACATTTTTTCTACTGAACCAAGTTCTTAGTTAGAGAAGAACAGGGATGATATCCTTTACTTTCACATTTATCAGCAGCTAGCACATTAATGGGAATAAATAATCAGTAATATATTTTCAAATGTGTTTTACAAGAAAAAATTTGCCTTCACAACTTATTTTTACTTAATATAATCAGATAATATAACACCTTAATAAAACTATTAAGAAAATGATTGTCTATTAAACCAAAGTCATTACTTCAACAGAAGACACTATAAGCTTAAATTCCCTTTCTAGTTCCCTATATATATTTTTTTTTAAGATTTATTTATTTATGCATACAGAACTGGGGTACAGGCCAGAGGCTCAGGGGCGGCCGAGAGGCTTCACCAGAGACAGAGTGGGGAGCAGAACAGGCAGATCAACAAAGTACACTGCTGAGGGGAGCAGCGGGGGGGTCAGGAGAGGTCTGCCACGCCATGTGGTCACCTCCGGGGCAGGCGGGAATAGAACTCATGCGGAAGCGGCTTTAGATTCTCAGTGCTGTCCTTTAACCCGCTGCACCACCACGGAGGGCCTCTAGTTCCCTATATTTTAAAAAAAATTCTCAACAACACAGTTTAAATGCCAGTTTCTTTTGCCTAGATCAGATATGGTCTGATGACACAGGAAACAGAGTTTTTATAGTTGGCTGACTTAAAGAAAACTCTGGCTAGTTAGAGAAGCAGCTGTAAAATATTTCTTTTACAAACTAGAGCTCAAATAATATGTTTTTGCTACCTACAGGTTATGTTCCTTCTCTCACTCCTCTTTTCCTCTCATTAGCAAGTCTCGTTCACTCTTTTAGAAACATGCACCAAATTTGTACACTCAGTTAAATTTTTTTAAAGATTTATTTATTGATGCATATAGAATTGGGGTATAGGCAAAGGTACAGGGGTGGTGAGAGGATTCACCAGAGATGGAGTGGGGAGCCAAACAGGCAGATCAACAAGTATACAGCTGAGGGGAGTAGCAGGTGGGTCAGGAGAGGTCTGTCACACTATGTAGATGACCTCCAGGGCGGGGGATAGAACACCCAGTGAAGTGGCTGTGGCCTGCTTGCAGTGCTGCATCTTAACCCACTGTGTCACCAGGGAGGGCCTCAGTTCAATTTTTACTGTTACTATCTTGGTACAAGTCATTACGTCCTGCTTGAGACTAACTGCTCTCTCAGCTTCCAGGTGTGGCTCTCTACAATACATCCTCTATATCCTAGCAAGAATGTTCTGTTTTTATTATTTTTTTTTATTGAAGCATTATTAGTTTATAATATTATATATGATTTAGAGGTATAAGATTTCCCCTCCCCCTTTTATGGTGCTGTTGCCACACCACATACCCAATGTGAATTGTTATTTCTGTGTAAAACTCTAATCGTTGGTAAATAAAGGGATATGATCATTTTATCATGGGCATGTGAACAAACTAGTTCTTAGTGACCAAACAATTAAAAAGGGAAGATTTATTTAGAACTGTCTCTAATAAAGGCAGAAACAAAAATATTAGATTATTACCACTTTAGATCCCTCAGTCATGATCATTATTGGCTGCTAAAATTACCAGGTAAAAGGCTAACAGGAAACCTTACCTTGTCTCTAACAATATGGAGCCAAGACCAATCTTAGCATCATAAAAAGAAGACAACTAGGCAAATTTTGTGCCTCTTAATGTGATGCAGTAGCAATGTGCATATTAATACATTTATTTCTGACACACACACAAACCAGAAATTGAACCCAGAATGTGAGAAATTCCGCGTAAGTGGAACTTGATCTCAAACAAATAAATAATACAGAGAAAAAAATAAGTAAAAAGGTGAGAGAGGTAATTGCTATAAACAAAAAGGATTTTGCATCACAATTAAACAAAAAGATTGCATGAAGACATCTGTGGGACAATCAGTAAAAATATAAGCTCTAGTTAGATATATGATAATATGAAGGAGTTACTAGGTTTTTTTTTTTTTTAAAGTATGATTGTATTTTGGTTATTCTTCAATAATAAAACCAATTTGTTTGCTTTTAAGGAGTCTTTATCCTGAGTTGTTTAAGAATGAAGTGACATGATGCCGGGACTTGCTCTGAAATAAGTCAGCAGTTGGGGGACTGGATAGTACAGGTGAAACTTGCTGAAACTGTTGAACTGCATGCTGGGTATATCAGGGGTATGTGTATTATTCTTTCTACAATTGTGTATATTCACACACACAAAAAGGAAAAATAGGAAAACTAACTTTGTAAGAAGTTTTACAGGGCTACAATGTGCTTTGGTAATTGGGTAACATCTGCAACTTAAGTAACTAAAGCAGCTCTCTATCCTTTGCAACTGCACATGAATAAAAATGTTTACTTACCTCTACCAGTTTAGAAGCTAAATACATGGAAATTGTTGTGCTTTTATAAAACATCATTGATACACCTGCCAAAAATCCTGAAACAACAAAAAACTGATCAGATCTCAAAGTATTTCATTGTTATTGAAGTCATTAGAAAATTCTCATTAACTTATACAGGAAAAGAATTTATTTGTAGCACTACCTCTTATTACAATAAAATCAAAGCCAATAATACATTTGATGACATTGAATGGAGTGAGTTCTTAGCACCTTAATTTTAAATTAAAATTAGGCCTTCTGATTTAGGAACAAATAGTTGTAATACATATTACAAGAAAATTAACATTCTAATGTTAACTTAAAAACAAACAACAGTCGAAAAAGAAGAGTAACTTCCGGAAGATGGC
>NW_004567116.1:49583500-49594349 GCF_000260355.1 Condylura cristata | reverse complement strand
AAACAAACAAACAAAAAAATATGTTGCTTGCCAGTGATAAAATAGAAATGTTTTAAGATATCCATGATTCCATTAGCTACTTAGTGGTCAATATTTTAATTTTATGACACATTCCCTAGGATTCTGCCAATAGCAAGGCAGATAGCCAAGTCATTATATTGGCAATAGCATACTCAAAACACTAGATGGCAAGCATGCCTTATAGTTATTCGATCACAGAGTGGAAGATGCATAGAAGTTAGGTGAATTAGGAAAGTATTCCTTGCTCATCCCTACTGCTGATTGATGAAATAATTCATTTCATATCATTGTTTTACCAGCTATAATTGCATGCAGTTCATCATCCAGGTTTCTGACCCAGCGCAGGAAGCAACTAGTACCCTGTATTAAGGAGAAAATACAATGATTTAAACTGGTTCACTTCTAGAAAAAAAATGCGCATAACATCTGTAACATGTGAATCACCAGCTGAGTTGCAGACAAATTAGTGATCTTATCTAAATTAGACACATATGCAATATGTCTACATACTCAAGGACATTAACTAACATTTAAAAAGAAAAATTTCTTCAATTTCATAACACTGACATACTGTGTATACTTGGTGATGTTAATTATGGATACTACAGGGAAAAAATATTAGAAAAGTAAAGGATGAGTTAAGGTCATATCTCATTCTATTAACAGCCATGCTATTTATTTCCCATTTTCTTTATTCTTCTGAAAACCTTACCTTGTATATACTAACAAAAGAACCCAAAAAAGCACCAAGCTGGAAGTTTTCTTTATTGTAAAAGAGAGAAAGCAGCCGGGATGGCTGTGTAAACAGATGCCGAAATGCAGAGGGGATTCGGAGACAGCACTGGATTAAGTATCCCACGCTAAACATTCTGATGAAGCCCTGGAGAAAATTGGGAGGAAATTCCAATTTACAACCAAAGATTTTAAATCTGATAAATATGAAATTTATTGTCTCTATTAAAACAGACCTTAAAAAAACTTATAAATTTATGACACAACAAATTCAAAATTCTTAACCAGACCAAACCAAACCAAATGTTACAGCTTTAACTGTAGAATTAAGCTACTGGAGGGGCAGGGTAGGAATTAAGTGAGGAAAGGGTCCAATGTATGACTGTGGAGGGCTGAGAGTGCCTTGAAGGTGAGTGTGCACATCTGAAGAGGTGAAAACGGATAATCTGAATCTGAGTCATAAGGGTGCTGTAAAGCAATACTACCTCAATAAAAAAAAATTAAAAAGCATAAAATTGAATAAAAAAAACATTTACAAATAATCACTTAAAATAGGGTGAACTATTTTAAATTTACATTTATTGAGGTAAAATACACTGGTGAAATACACTGGCTTACAACAATGGTGTGATTTAGAGGTTGATGTTCTGGGTACCACACAGCCACCATCAAGGTGCCCATAGTTCTCCACCATAGTCCACGGTGTCCCCTCTCTCCCCACTTTGCTATTCTCCCTCTCTCCTCTCACTCTGGCAGCCTCAATTCTATAGTCAGATCGTACAATAACTATATTTCTTTGATTCACAAGGAATTGAAAAGCCTCATAAGCACATGCCAAGCCTGTCAGTACTCCAAAATTCCATTTCTTGACCTTTTGTTGACAATAAGCCAGAATTTATAATCCCTAAATCACTGTAAGTCTTAGGAATGAAAACACTGAAATATTAAAACAAACAAACAAAGTAGTTAATAAAACCAAATACTTTTGGTACTTTTAATAGAAAAGTCCACTTAATCACTAGAGTAGAATAATTAATGAGTATCCTGCTGAAATTTTAGAAAAAATTTAATTACTATGGAGGAACATTCACTAGCTTACTCCAAACTACCTAATACTGCTTGAAAAATGGAAATTAAATTGTTTCTGTAGAATGATTTACACTATATTTGCTTAACTGAAGCTGCTGAGGATTTGTTGTAGGCAACTAGATGTTCACTTTTATAAGGTTAAATTCAGGATCAAGGATCACACAAATGTTCATTGTTTGCATGATGTTTTTCTCCCTCTATCTATTCAGGAAATATTTACTGAATGCCTCTAATAGCTCAGAATGATGTGGGGAGAGTGGTGAAGAGGGCACAAAGTTGTTGTCTTAATACATCTTCCAAGGTGATAGAGAAATAGAAAATAAGAAAACAAATAAATATAAAATAACCACAGCTCACAATTAAGTGCTGTGAAAGAAATAATCAGGACACTATGAAGAAAATTAGATGGATAGTAAAGGAAGACCACTGAAGATGTGTCTTTTAAATACACACAAAAGAGAAGAAGTTAGTTAGCATGAGAAAAACATTTTAAATAGCTTGGACAGAGATCAGAATGTGAAAAAAAAAAATATCATGTACAAGAAGCCAAGGAAAAGTTAGTGTGATTGGAGAATAGAAGGGAGTAAAACTGATATGAAAATTTACTCAGGGCTTTCATAATGGGGCTCTACCCATGGGGTAGTGAAGTGCTGTTTTACTATATTTTGGTATAAATTCCTCACACACAGGTCTCTAATTTATACATAAATTACCAAGTTTATAGTACTGCTACACATTTGAACGAATGACTAGATTTTTTCACCTTTTAGTAATTCTCACTATCTTTCTCCTATTTTTTTTTCCTTATCACCTCTCTCTCCCAGAATTTCTTATATGCCTCTAATTTAGTCCAAGTATGTTTTTTTTTAAGCTCCCAGAGACTAAAGTCTCTCTTTAGACTAAAATTCTATTCCATTGGAAGGAGTGATAACTTTTCACTAACCCACAAATCCTGACTATCAGCAACTATACTGCACTTTCTTTTGTTTGCCACTTTAAAAGTGGGGAAGAAATCAAAATTTGGAAAGAGAGTATCAGAAACCACTGCACAAGTGAAAAAAAAAAAAAAAAACACTCTTGCTTTTATCTCTGTTTATACCCATGGGGATTCTGAGGGTAAATGCTGGCTTGGGCAGGTCACCATTACAATGGCCATGGTCACTCACACTCATTAGCACTACAGTGACACATCCTTCTCTTTCCAAGGACTGTCAGCAAGCTGTCTTTGGATGATGTACATCTCTGCTCTTCTCATCAACGGAGCAGGGAACAGTCATTGCAAGAAAGAATTCAGACTTAGAGCATTAGAATTGCTCAAGCACCATCTAAAAGTAAATAATTTGTAGCAGGTGGTGCCATCTGTGTCAGGCTAACTGCAATAAAAATAACTTTCTTCTCAGAGTTGATGGGTCCAGAAGATGGGCAGATGATAAGCATGCGGGGGGGGGGGTAAGTAGGAGCAATATACTTTATGAGGAAGTGAGGGATTCATGCTGATGAACATTATCTAATTTTCTTAATATAGAACAATCATGGATATGTTCCAGTAATCTCAATGTCTTAAACAATTTAACCACTTTACAAGCCCAAACCCAGATGCCACTGCGCAAAGAATGTGCAGGGTATGTGTACCACACAGTAGCCCTAGTCCAGTCCAGAGGCTGTGTTCTAGAGTGTAGTTATTACCAAGTGCACATTTTAATGACAATGTTTCTTTCGTTGTTATGTTAGTTTATTTTTCCTTGATCTCTTAAGATATATACTAATTGTTAAAAAAGTTAATTTTCAAGTTGTCTAAGAACCTGGTAAGAGAATATTAAAAGTTAAAAAACATTTTTTAAAAAGATTTATTTATTTATGCATGCAGAACCAGGGTACAGGCCAGAGGTGCGGGGGTGGTGAGAGGATTCATCAGACACAGAGTGGGGAGCAGAACAATCCAACTGACAAAGTACACTGCTGAGGCGAGCAGCAGTGGGTCAGGAGATGTCTGCTGTGCCATGTGGGTCACCCCCGGGGTGGGGAACAAACTCATGCTGAAGTGGCTTTAGCTTCTCAGTGCTGTGCCTTAACCTGCTGTGCCACCAGGGAGGGCCCAAAAGTTAAAATTTTTACCTATGTTTCACAAATTTCTTTTTCTTCAAGTCAAAATGCAAAGAATGATAGCAAATATTGTCAACTTTTTCATTAAAGTTAAAATAATTTTAATAAGTTATTTCTATACATATTCCCCACAGTTAGTAAAATAGATATTTTTGCATACTTACTTTAATGCAGTAAGAGATGCAATTATCTTCATAGTGTTTGCAACATCTATGCCTTGGTCCATGTTTACATCTGAAATTAAACCAAAAACTCTAAAATATGGATGGATCTGTGTTGGGGGGGGGGGAGCAGGGGGAGGGTAGATTTGTTGAAAACTCTCTAGCCAAAAAAGGAAATCACATCACACAAAATATGTTACTAAACATGTGCACCTTTTGATTTCTTACGACATAGGGAAGCAAAGACTATATGTGTTTTACTTTTTCTTTGCTGTTCACTATTTGACAAACCATACTGATAAATATTTATGACTTGATATGAAATACAATGCATATACTGTCCCTATATTCTGCCAATCTTTTGGAAACTTTAAATCACTTATTGTAGAGTATAGCGCTCATAAATCATCCATGAATTCAGTGCCTGAGCAAAATTCATAATGAGAATGTGCTCAGGTTACAGGAATTTATACTTAATTATATTTGAGAGAAAGCATCTGGAAAAGAAACATGATACAATATTAGAATTCAAAATTCAGTTTTTAAATAAATATAGAAATAGGTATGTGGGAATTCAAAAGTAGATTATTTGTGATTTTAACTGTAAGCCACTTAGTCCTCTAGTGTTTAAGAAACATTTCTTCTGAGGAGTGCTATTCAAGATACTTATAAAAATCATTTGGTATACCAACTTACAAACTATTTATTCACTCTTGGCATTAAAATAATTAGTAGTATATACTAACATGGGTTTATCTCTTTTCCATTCTCTTTGAAAGGTTCAGGTGCAAAATAAGTAGTCTTTATAATAACTCTTTCAGACTACAGTTAATTAAATTAATTATCTTCAGAGTTGGAGCACCAGAACACTTTTCTGTTTAAATTGGTAACTTGTAGAATGATATTATGGTCCCACATCTCTCTTATTTCATTCACAAATTGATTACAAGGCCTTTTCCGAAATCCAATTCTGCACTGCAGCTGGAGTACACAGGCAGCCCCCTCCCCACACACCCCTCCCCTCCCCCCCCAATCAGGGGTGGCAACAGCAGTTCATACTGATCACAGCTCTTACGCCATTAGAATGATACGACATATCTGGTCATTTGAAGTTGTTGAGTGATTACAGCTGGGGCCTGGAAAGGCAAATCAAGAGGACTGCCTTAGGCCTATAACTCTTTGTAATTCTAAGTATACTTGTGTAAGACATTTCTCAGCCATTGCTACCAGAACTACACAGAAATTTTAAAATCTCTTTGCAAGGGCAGTGAAATTCTGGTATCAATTATACTACCACTGAATCTCTCATTATCTTTCATTAAAATAGCTTCCAAATCCTGGACTGTATACTTCCTTTGTTATCTGCTATGCTTCTATATTGTCCTGCTCTCACACCAGAGGACTGAGACTACTCTGACAAGCTCTGCCATGACCCGATCAGTTCCAATACCTGAGGCATCATTCACACACATAATACATGCTTGTTGACATTATTGCCACTAATGGGAATGTTCTCACCCAAGGCAACCATAAGTATTTTGAACTTGCTTTACTTACTATCACAATTATTCCTGTCAACTAGTATTTCTTTCCTCCTGCTTATCTTTTATATGGGGTGTATCCTAAGAGGAAGACAAAATCCTTAAATGCAGTGAAAATACTGAGTACCTTATGCTATACTCATGTATGAGAGCCAATTAATATCATTTAACACACAAAATACTCCTTAACAGAGATTATTAAACTCAGTTTACCAATGAGAGCTTTGTTATGCAGCATAACATCATACAATGTGTGATTCAAAGGTCTTATGATTTCTTTAAGGGCTCCGTGTCCCATAACTGATCCCCGAACTTTCTATAACCCCTCCTCATTTCACACTTTAAAATATCCCAACTAAGATCATTTTTATATTATTTTACTAATTTGAAACCATAAATTTTATTTTCTTCAGCAGATACATCTGAAATTTGCAAATGATGATTTATATAAAATACAGACTTCTTTGCATAATATACAAATACATATTTCTTATGCTATTTCCGAAGCCCTCAAGATTTCCACTTTGCAAAAGATCCTTTCCTTAAGATCTGTTCCTTATTTTTCTTTAATCTTCTTGAATATCTCTCAAAACTTGCCTTTCTCCTCTAGTTGGCACATTCAAATAGCACATATTAATCTGTTTACTGAAATAACCTATACTTGCCTCTATAGTTCTGCCTAGTTTAAGATTAAAAGTATTTAAATTTAATTAAAATATCCTTTAAAAGTATATGATGGTGAAACTGTGCCAGAAATAATAACATTCACTTGTTATTATGTGCCTTTTTTATAAAACTGCACAGTTTACAATTTTGAAAAACATCACCATTACCTAAAAAGAAAATAAACACAGGTTGGCACAGTACAAATATATAAAAAACAGCAACAAAGTGTGCTAAAATATTAAGATAAAGAACTCACATTGAATCCACAAGTTTCCTGACCAGAGCAATTATATTCATTCTTCTTGGTTTTTCCTCATGTTTCTCTGTCTTTTGTTCCACTTTTGCATATGCTGCCTCTGGTGAATAAGAATGTGTGGGAATTTCTTCCTTCCCTACAATGAACCTAAAGAAAAGATAATGTGAGACATTGGCATTTTCACCTTAAAAATTCAGTGAGAGGGGAAAAAAAATCAGAATTTGTTTATGTACAAACACATTCTGCAGAGTGTCTTATTATTTGAGATATTTCTCACAATTTATATAAAATCTAATAGTCCTTTTAAAAACTAAGCTTTTAAAATTTGAATAACCAGAAAATATTAAAGGTCATTTGTTTGATATGTAAGTATTTTAATATCAAATCAGTCAAGTGAAATATCGCATAGCACTTTTAATATTACATCCTTTTAAAAAACTTAGGCTACAACTTTTCGAATGTATTATGTAATGTTTTTCAAACAAAGAAGTAGATAAACTATTAAGCTGAGTCTACCATTTTATGACAAAAATTCTACTTTTTCTCTAAAATCTACTAATAGCTACAATTGAATGTAACCTCATTTTTTACTCTAAATTCATTTATAATGTGACTTTGAGTCATAAAACAGCTGCAGTGCATTAGAAGGTCATCTATATACACAAAGGGAAATGAAGAATGAGAATCTGAAAAGGATCACAATTTCATGTATCCTCATATTCCAATCTACATATTTCTCTTGGGAAAAATTTAATATCCAGGTAGACATTATTTTTTATCTCATGAAGACTGCACTATATTTTTGCAAAGAAAATGTTAGTACCCTTAGACAATCAGTATCCTTTATCAGAGCTTTCCTTTTTGTTGTGTGCTCCTTTAATCTAGTATTTGCTTTTATAATCTTGTAACTAAGTTTTCTTATAAGTAAGTTCTCCTAAGGGAACTCCAACTACTGAATTTTCAGGAAAAAAAAAACAGACAAAACAAGGGTTCAGAACACTAAAATTCTAGAATATGGGACCTATGAAAGACAGTAAGAAAATTTAGCCACTTATAGAAGAGAGAAAGAAAAAGCTGTTAATTATCTACGACTACAACCCATCCAGACAACCTTATTAAATAATTTAGTAGTTTGTCAAATCCTAAGTGGTATGCAATGAAATTGTCTGTCACCAGATGGCAGCTGTGCATCCTTGGTAACAGCTAGTCTAAAAGAATCTGGTTTTTAAATGTGGATGCACACAGAAAGTTTAAGATCTGACCACTGCCCTTTATAAATAACAAGCTAGAGCAGATATAATAACATCTCTCACATTTTTCATAATACTACTGCTATTTTGGCCAAGACTAGCCTTTTAAATTAGAGGTCACTCCAAAAAAAAAAAAAAAAATTAGAGGTCACTCCCCTAGAAACTGCTGCTTCTGCCTCAAACTGAAGTACTTCCTTTGGGCTCTCAGCATCTAGTGGAACTCTTCTCCCCCACCTCCCAGGCCCCCTACCTCCCCCGGTCCCCAAACTCCCTACCAAGTACTAGAAGTACATTTTGAATAGTTTATATCCCCCACTAAGCTGTGTGGTCTGTGAGACTATGTACTTTTTTTTTTGCTGTTATATTCCAGTCCCTAACTTAGTAACTGGTACATAAAAATTATTGACACATAATGAATGAGTGAATATGGGAATAACAAGCATTTTCTAAGTGTTTACTACATGACAAATACAGTACCCAGCATTTTACACATAGTAAACCAGTGAGGATTACCTCACTGCAACACTACAGAAGTATGTACTCTAATTTCATAAAAGCATGAAAAAACATCTAGTCTATAAGTCAATGTATCAGTAATTATCTGGACTCAGAATTGACTGTAAAGTATGGGTTTCTAATCACCAAGCTATGAATGCTTGTAAACTTTAAACTAAGATGAATTAGACCTGATAAACCTTCAGACTCTTGCACTGACACTTTCCCCCAAAGCTCTGACCTTAACTCTATCTTTTCCCACAACTTTTACTATTATCTATATAGACTGCAGACTTAATAACCATTTTCCCAGAGTATTTGCCTATAATACAGAGAAAATTTTAAGTGCAAATAGTCCAAACTAACCTTTTATTTTAAGTGGATGTGAAGAAAAGTCAAAAATATCTTGCACATTTTGGGTCTTTGTAAATGGTAGTATATGGTGAGTTATCATTTAAAAGGCAAAATTTTCTCTCTAGGAAAACTAAATTTCTGGTTTTGTTGTCATCTTTTAGTTTAACAGAATCCTTTATAGCTAATGCCAAAAGCAACAAAACTTATTTTCTAATACATTTAATGATCAACAAAAAATATATAATATGAAGACATTACTGCTCTGCATTATGACTTACTGTTACCCTAGAGTTTGCACAACCAAAGATAAAAACTCAATCTGTTACCACCCAAACCTGCTTCCTTGCAAGTCTTTTGACTTTCTGCTATCTGTACCCTTTTTCAGGCATTCAGGATTTTACTATTTAGCTAGTATTGAAGAATAGAATAGAAAGAACAAAACTTAGGTTTTCATTTTCTTACATTGCAAGTTTCAACTCTGCCTATTCTCTTTAGTCCTCAACTATCACCCAATTTCCAGTCTTTATTTCATCTTTGTCTTTCAAATTCTCTTTTTTTCAATGTCTTAAATGCATAGCAGGACTAGTCTTTCTGAAACACTATCAAATACCTTGATCAAAACCTTTAAGTGACTCTTTCCTTAGTGCCCATTTTACCAAATTCAAATTTTTCACTTTTCCCTAGGCCTGCATAATTTATATTCTACTTATCATAAAAAAAAACTTAAATTTCCAAATAATTTTCAAAATAATTAAGTTGGCTGTCCCACTTTTAAAATACATATCATGTTTATAACTATTACACTTTTGCTAACATTGATTTCCATTCAGAAAGCTCTCCTGTCCCCTCAACAGTTATCTGAAGTTATTCTTCATATAACTTAGCTATTACTATAGTCAGCATTTTCTTGAGCACACTCTGTTACACATAATTCTAAACAATGCTCATACAATAATTCATTTGATTCTCAAAAATAATCATGTAAGTCATATAACAGCTTAGTGTCCTTGGTGTCAAAACCTGCCATAATTTTTTCTTACTGCACTTGCAGTAAAGGCCACACTACTAATCTTCACAACACACCTACCAAATGTATGTACTTTGGAGAATAAAACTGGCAATATTTGTGACATAAAATGGAATAGCATTAGGTTTTGAGTAGTTACTGTGTGGTGTTAAAATAATCAAACATTCAAAATCTTGGTTTTTCATCAAGTGATATGGGCATAAAAAATCCATCTTATAGAACTGTTGTTAGTTTTAATTTTCTAATCTATATAAAAATATTTGGTGGATCATTAAAGAAAAAATATTAATGCTAATGGTGACCATGTAGATGTCTATAGTATCTACCTCATAACAACTACTGTGTTAAGAAATGGGTTCTGAGGTTAGACATTTCAGACACTTATAATACAAAATGTGTTTGACAATGCATTAGTCCTATCCATTTGTCCATAAAGCACACAATCTGGTACCACATATTTGAGTACTTAAATTTTTAGTAATTGTTCATGTGGAGTGCTATAAATATGCACTTATAACTCCAAAGTTATAAATATGCACTTACATATGTGCATAGTATTCACATAAATATTCACATAGTATAAGCAAACAATATGCTCTCAAAGTAGTTACTGACTGACTGACTTTTTGGGTAGTGGAGAGAATAAAATAAGTCACTCTCTTAATTAAGGATCCATAATCACCTTTGTGACTTACAAAATACTTTGTTTAAAAATTGAGCCAGCAAGTATTTATTGTAATTTATTACAATGATACTACTTTTAAGAAGAACTTAATTTGCAAATTCTCTCAAATAAAAGCAAATAAAATATATTACTTACCTAAGTGCAGAGAATGCAAATCCTTTCAAACCATCTTTACACCTTAAACAATAAAAATCTATAATTAAAACATGTTATGAAATATAAAGTAGTGTGTTTATTAAAAAATTATTATTTTTTCTGAACATGATTGTTTTTTAAAAGATAAAGCCCTTTTAGAACAATGACTCCAGTATTAGAAATGGTCAAATAAGAAAGCAATTTTACACAAAGTGATTTAAAACGACATTGCTATGCATATTGATATAATTTAAGACTAAATTTTCAAATTTGATCAAAGATAGATTTAAGGAAATCTTCTAAGGGTTCCATGTGAACTGAAAAAAAAAAAAAA
>NW_004567116.1:49578671-49583385 GCF_000260355.1 Condylura cristata | reverse complement strand
AAAAAAAAAAAAAAAGATGTGAGATGTGGCGGTGGCTTCCAATTTGGCTCAAAGGTTTTAACTTCTGAGTAAACCCAATCAGATGGGATAACAGAGCAAGGGTAACACAGTGGAGCTGAGAGCCTGGAGAGAGCGAGAGCACACAGAGAGATCACCAAGCCCTGTAACTCCCTTCTGAACTGTGTATTCCCTTTAATTGGTGAAGACTCAAAATAATGGCAATTAGAAAAAAAATAAATACTCAGATCTGCACTAAAACATTTAAAGTTTTTAAAATAGGAACATTCTACATTAGTATTACTGGCTTAACTTTTAGGTCTGAGAACCTCGCTAAAGAAATCTTAGGTACTTGGTATCAAAATCCCTTGGAGGAAGTAATAAAAATTTGTGATACAACTATGCTTTAATATGTGTTAATTTTTAAACACCAAATATACTTGGATAAAAAGTAAAATCTCAATTTAATTGGGTAATTCTTCCTGTATGTCTTATAAGTTAAAGGTCACAAGGGAAATACACAGAAATATAAGAAAACTATATCAATTTTAAATGTACAGATCGTCACTAGAGGACATATAAAACCTCAGAAAATAATTTAATGTATGGACACAGAGATGTTTTAACAGTTAAGAATTCATTTCAATTAAGCAAAACGGTCTACTTTGCGGTCATGTTCATAATGATAAATGTAGCCACAGAAGTTAGCTTACAAAGTACATAATTATTTACTTCACATAGAAAGGATAAAAGCAAAGAATCCATGTTAAGCTAAAAATGTGGATGGGAAAATTATAGCATTTAAAATTCTTAAGCTTATCTTTTTCCATCTGAAGAAAGTATTTCTCAGTAATTCAAAACCCATAATTGTACAATTTCTACATAGGTGGGGCTGTGAATGGGTAGACTAGGAGTCTATTGACTGGAAAACATAAAACAGTAGATAAATTAAAAGATTATATACACATCTGGGGACAAATTTGGCCTTGGTATGTTATTGTTTAAATATCACCATTTATCTATGTTCAATGCTGGGTCTAAATCAGTTGTGCATTTGAGACTTTAAACAATAAATTTAATTGCATACAAAACATCAAGAAGCAGATTTCAAATATAAAAGGGCATATACAAATGAATTTACAATTTCATTATGATGTGGGTTTTGTTCTGACAGAAAAACTCTGTGGGAAGCACTTCATATTGATAAAGTCTTCCCATGGATTCTAAAGGGGTTATTCTTTCCATTCATGTGTGTAAGGTCTGTTAATGTAATTGAGGGTCAGATGTCTCCGTCAAAAGAACAAAAAGTAATTATTCCTATAAAAGGAATATTTAAAATAGTAATACTGTCCTGCACTTTGGCATCAAGAGTATTGTCTGTGACCAAATCTAACCATGAAACACTATTGTAATCTGTGTTAAATGTAAGAAAAGTGATGAAACATAAAGATTTCCATAAAGCAAACACCCTCCTGCCTTATAAGGTGCCTCATCAGTAGTTAGATTTGGTTATTATAATGTAAACCAAATCATATTTTACATCTACACACTAAGTCTCACTGACTTACTCAACAAACATTGACTATGGGCAATCACTGGGTTAGGTACTAAGGATGTAACTGTGGTAACAGAGTCCTGCTTTCATACATCTGACACATCTGGTCAGGAAAACACACACACACACAAAGACTAAATACCTCATGTGGTGATAAATGTCATGATAAAAGCCAAAGCAGGATAAGCAGGAAACAGGAATGGTGCTGGGCCTTATTTTACATACTGTGGCCGGATGTGGCCGAGCTCTCTGAGAAGATGATATATCTAATTATATTTCAAACTCAGCACTGGCAAGTTTTCTTGATGATTGGAATGTAAGATACAATAATAAATTGTTAATAAATAACTTTTCATTCAAAAAATAGTAGAATGAAACATCCATTTTTTTTTAATAAAAAAGACTAGAGAAAGAACAGTTTTGTGGGAAAAAATGTTTTGTTTTGGACACGCTAAGTTTGAGAGACACATTCACTAATGAAATGGAAATGTTAAGGAAGCAGCCAACCCTACAGGTCTAAGGCAGAAGTATGCTTATCTAGAAGTAGTGCTTAAAATCTGTGGAATTAGAAACAATCATGTAGGAAATAAGTGTAAGTAGGGAAAATATCCAATGACCAAGTATATATTTGATTCCTCTGTAATTTATAATGCAAACAAAAAAAACTCTATAGAATAAAAAAATTTTTTTCACATAAAATTATTGTCCAAAATAAAGTCTCGTTTTAAAAGAGAATATAAAGATAATACACTAAACTGATGTATACATAAATTTATCTATTATTCTATACAAATGACATGAAATCGTATGATTCAAATTATAATTATTGCATCTTTATATCTGTAGAGTTCTGTGCTGAGACAAAGTATTATATAAAGTCTGGAATGACAAAGACAGAAAAGAATTTGTAATGTTTAATACTATTTTTACTTTAATATCAGATGCTAATAGTATGAAGGGACCTCAAAAAGACAAAAGCTTTTTCAAGTAGAACTGTAATTGACAATCAAAGAAATCATTTTGTTCGCAAACATTGATTTGTTGCTTTATTTCCATGAAATTACTGCCAAGATATACTTTTATCTTTACTACAACATTGGACCAGCAGATGTCACCAATAAACAGTTCTTGGAAGAATGTACTGACTTTCAATGTGATTTCATTATCAAGCATTTTGTTGAATGCTTTTTTCTTAAAGCATATGTGGGCATTTAAAATGCCAATTCAGCTAAACTGCTTTAAATTCCCTAGGTAAATATTATTATATTAACATTTACAGACAAGTGATGTTCCTGTTTCTATTATCTACTATTTTATATTTATAAAATCTTTATAAACACCCTATCATGTGCCACAAAAATTTTTGATTATATAAACATGCTGCTTCATTGTGGTTTCCAACAAATTGAACAATGAGATCTACTTTGATAACTAATATTTTTTTGTTAACTCGGATTTCAGTCACAGGGTAAATATAATGCATAAAAATGGACAAAAAAAGATTTATTCCTTAAATATCGTGAAAATATTTTATCAAGGTAGAGCTAAGTGCAGTTAAAAGACCCTTGCTATTTAGAACCTCACTGGTGGCACAAGGGTTAAAGTCTCAACTTTATCAAGCTATCACTAGGCACTGCAGTATCAGTTCTACCTTCAGCCAGAGGTGACCCACATAGTGCAGCAGACTTCACCTGTCCTGCCTACTGCTCCCCTTAGCAGTGTATTTCAGTAGATATACCTTTTCCACACTCCATTCTGTCTCTGGTGAATTCTCTCACCCCTGTATTTCTGGTCTACACCTCAGTTCTTCTATGTATAAGTAAATAAATAAATATATTTTTAAAAAGACTCTTACTATGAATGATATAAATGCAAGCCATAATTTCCCTACCAATCTGGAATAAATCACTTAACTTTATGACTGACCTACACTGTACTAAAAAAGTGACAGGAAATAAATGACTTTCATAATTATCTGATTAAATAATTTCTAATTCTAAAATTTGACCATATAATTTAATTTTTTAATTCTAGTACTAACATTATACATCATAATGGAAAAATATTAGAAGCCATTGATATTACATAAAAAAGAAATGACCTCACAAACTTTGAGAATGAAAAAACATAAAAATAAAATTTTGATTTGTGGTGAGATTGCTGGTTGCTATTAATATTAAATTTGCTTATTTTATTCAGTTTTCTTAAGGTTAGGATTTTATCTTGTATGACTGTAAAAGCTAGAACTGCCATTCTATGTTGACAAGTAGTAGTGAAATTTGAAGTCCTTTCTTGTACCAGGTCTTACAGGGAAAGTTGTCTTTTACCATTGAGTATGGTATTAGCAATAGATTTGTATGTTCTAGCCTCCTCTGGCTTTTGGGTTTTGTTTTTCATAAATTGATGTTTAATCTTATCAAATGCTTTCTCTGTATCCACTGATATAACCATATGAACATTATCTTCCATTTGTGCATATGACAAATTACATTGATCGATTTTCAGGTGCTGAATCATTCTCGTGTCCATGGACTATCTCCCACTGGTCATGATGTATTGATCCCTTTAATGTATTGTCCAATTCAGTTTGCTACAGTTTTGTACATTACATCCACCAGGGATATTGGTCTGTAGTTTTATTTTTTTATGAGTATGTTCTTAACTTTTGCCATCAGAATGATGTTGGCCATATGAAGTGTGTTTAGGGGCATTCACCTGCTGTCAATTTTTTAGAAGAATTTGAAAAGAATAGGTATTAGTTTCTTTTTGAAACTACCTGTAAAACCACCAGATCCAGAACATTTGTTTTTATTTTGTGGGGACACTTTTCAATTTTAGCTTGTTTATGGTCTGTTCAAGTTTTTGTTTCTTCCTGTCACAGTCTCAGAAATAAACCTATAAGAAATTGTCCATTCCTTAAATATTATTTGATTTATTGGCATATAAATGTTCACTGTAGTCTCATGATCCTCTGTATTTCTGTAATACCTGTTGTTATTTCTCCTTTCTCATCTCATATTCTATTCATTAGTTTTCTCCCTTTTTTCCTTTGTGAACCAAGTAGGTTTGTTTATATAGTTTACTTTGTCAAAGAACCAGTTTTCACTTTCAGTACACTTGGATTGTCTTTTTTACTCCTATTTTGTTTATAACTGCTTTATA
>NW_004567116.1:49572726-49578556 GCF_000260355.1 Condylura cristata | reverse complement strand
ACCTGTTTGACATCATCATAGTCCAATGCACCCCCCTCCCAATATTTTTTGATCCCATTCCCCACTTCATGCCCCTAAAATGACTCTGGTATATAGTTGTTCATTATTATTACTTTCTCCCCTGGCCCTTTATACTCCTGCTATGAGTGAAACTATCTTTTTCTTTCTTTCTGGCTTATTTTACTAAGCATGATCCCTTCTAGCTCCATCCATATTGCTGTAAAAGGCATGTGTTTATCTTTCTTGATTGCTGAGTAATATTCCATTTTGTATATGTACCACATCATTTTTATTTCTGCTCTGTTTTATTAAAAGGGATGTCTTTCCTTCTAGGCCCTCCCTGGTGGCACAGCAGGTTGGAGTGCTGCACTTCCAAGCTAACCCAAGCTGAGCCCTCTTCAGTGGGAGTTAGATCCCTGCCCCAGAGGTGACCCACAGTAGACCTCTCCAGTCTCTCCCACTACACCCCTCAGCAGTATACTTTGTCAATCTGCCTGATCTGTTCCCACTCTACTTCGGGTGAATCTTCTCACTGCCCCTGCACCTTTGGCCTGTACCCCATTTCTATATGCATAAATAAATAAAATCTTAAAAAAATAAAAAAAGTATTTCCTTTTTCCCACTGGCTTTTGGTTTCAAATATTCTTTCTTTTCAAGTTCCTCAAGATTAGAGGTTTACTTAGACTTTCATTTCTTTCAGTTTGAGGTTTATTTCCTGAGCTTTATTTATAATTTCATTTCTTGACTCTCATATCGCTATATACTTCACACTTTCTACTGTGTTTGCTCCAGTAGCTTGTGTCTTCATTTTCATTTCATTTCATTTCATTTCATCTTCATTTATTACTTAATTTTCGCCTTAATCCAACAGATTAAGCAATATGTGGATCACTCTCTATATATGAGGTTCTCCTTGTAATTGATTTCTGATTTGATACCATTGTGATCAGACGGACATACTACATGATTTTAATAATGATGATTTTATTGATATTTGTACTGTGATCTAAATTGTGGTCTATCCCAGATAATTTTTCATGTGCACTAGAGAAGAGTGTACATGAAGATTTTAGGAGGAATCAGTGTCCTATATAGTCATTCATAGTTTTAATTTTTTGTTTAAGGAAATCATTTCCTTGTTGATATTTTGTATGATTGATTGCTACATTGATGTGAGTAGGCTGCTGATGTTCATAAAACTATTGTGCCAGTGGCTTTCATGCTTGCTAATAGTTGTATATTTTGATGTAACTTCATTTGAGGTATATATATATTTATTGATGAGTGGTATATCTTCCTGATATATTGTTCCCATGATTATTTTATACTGTTCACCCTTGCTTTCTGTTACTTTTTAAAATGGCAGTCTATTTGATCTGATATTAGTATTTGTGTATCTGCCTTTCTATGGGTCCTGCTTGATTGTAGGTTTGGTTTTAATCATTTATTTTCAACCTATATTTATATTTGGAATGTAAATGGGTATCTTGGAAAGAGCCAATATGGGATTTGTTTTCTGATCTAACTGGCATAAAATTCTCGTATTGCAATAATCATCTTAAATGGATGGACTGAACACACCAAAAAAAGGCACGGCGTGACTTCCCAAATCCACATTCCATGCCCCAATCCACTCCCCAGTCAACAGAATCAAATGTTTTGTTCTCCTACGTCATACCCCATAGCATGATAGGTCATATCCCATAGCATGACCTTTCATGAGGTAGACCTGAATATGGGCGTTAATTCCTCCAGCCAACCAAGAGATGCATTAAACTCCTTTTGTTTCCCAAATACCAAGTGGTAAATTATTGGTGTTAAATGCTCTGGGTACCAGAGCCTTGAATTTTTTTGCTAACAGCCACGTTTTAACAATTTAAATATTTTTGTAGTAATTATAACCGAAAAGTTTAATTTCAAATTTCAAAATGAATCAAAACACATTTAAATTAAATCTCAATTTTGTGAGTCAGTGTTATCTTGCAATTTTATATAGTTTCTTTCAAGCTAAATTATTTTGTTTTAAGAAATCTACACAGGTTGTCAGAGATGGGCATATTTGAAAGAAAAGCAGCTGATTCTTGACTGTAGTTGGGTTATATATTAACTGTGACACCAGTACACAGCGTGCTGGTGAGCCCCTTAGAGCAGTGCAGCAGGAGGGAGTGGGAAACCAGCATTCAGTGGAGACCCTGAAGGCAGGCACCTTAGCAGTGTGGCCTTGAAAGCAAATAATGGAGAGAGATAAAAAAATGTCTTTATGAGTACTCAGAGGAATACTAACCACAGAAAGAGAACAATCTCCAGAGTTTGGGAACAAAGACACGGAAGATATGTTCTTCCTAGAAGATACAGAATTGAAAATTGGCATGATAAGGAACTAAAAGAAATGGAAGAAAAAAAAATTCATAATAACAAATGAATGTCCTCAGAAATAAAGTCATTGAAATTGAAGCTTTAAGTAAGAAAAATTAACACAAATGTACAATGAGATAAAAGTACAGGAGAAACTGTGGAAGACGTAAGGACCGAATTGAAGATTGAAACAGATAACTTCAAGATGCAAAAAGAATCTGGGTATAAGAAGAGAGAAATGAAGTGCAAAAGAAGAAACAGATAAACTGGAGGCCTGTCTTTTGAGATCAGGAACAAGACAAGGATGTCTACTATCACCACTGCTCTTCAACATAATATTAGAAGTCTTAGCCAGAGCAACAGACAGGAAAAAGACATACAAGGAATCCAAACAGGGAAAGAAGAAGTAAAACTGTCTTTATTTGCAGATGATATGTTAAATTACATGAAAAACCCTAAAAACTCCACAGAGAAACTAATCAAAACCATAATTTAGCAAGGTAGCAGGATATAAAATCAACACACAAAAGTCAGAGGCTTTCTTATACACAAACAACCAATCAGAAGAAGCAGAAATAAAAAAAAATTCCCTTTTTAATTATAACAAAAATAATCAAATACCTGGGAGTCAATCTAACAAAAGAGGTAAAAGAACTTTACAAAGAAAATTATAGAACACTGTTAAAAGAAATACAAGAAGACACCATGAAATGGAAAGACATCCCCTGCTCATGGATCAGGAGAATTAACATCATCAAAATGACCATCCTGGAGCTGGAAAAGATCATTCTTAGTGAGATAAGCCAGAAAGAAAGAAAAATATCGGATGGTTTCACTCATAGCAGGAGTATAATGGACCAGGTGAGAAAACAAGAATAATAAACATCCATATACCAGAGACATTTTATGGGGGTAGAGTGGGGAATGGGATCAAAAACGGGGGGGGGGGGAGGGCACAGGACTATGGTGATGGCACACAGGGGATTAAAATTGAGATAAAAAAATGTACAAAATGATGTAAAAATAAACTGTTATAAAAAAAAAATGACCATCCTACCAAAAGCGATATACAGATTTAACTCTATCCCAATAAAAGTCTCAATGACATTCTTCAAAGAAATAGAAAAAATAATAATGAGATTCATATGGAACAATAAAAGACTTCGAATAGCCAAAACTCTCATGACTAGGAAGAAAGAGAATGGAGGCATTACAATCCCAAACTTCAACCTATACTACAAAGCCATAATAATCAAAACTGCATGGTACTGGAACAAGAACAGACATACAGACCAGTTGATTAGAATAGAAAACCCAGATCTAAACCCACATGTTTATGGACAGCTAATCCTTGACAAAGGAGCAAAGAAGATACAATGAAATAAAGTGTGTTCAGCAAATGGTGCTGGAAAAATTGGGAAGCTACATACACAAAAATGAAACTAGATCACTACCTCACATCATACACAAAAATCAACTCGAAGTGGATTAAAGACCTAGACATAAGAACAGAAACCATAAAATATCTGGAAGCAAAGATGGGCCAAACACTACATGACATACACCTCAGAAATATCTTTAAAAACACAGCACCCAATGCAACGATAATGAAAGCAAGGATAAATAGATGGGACTACAACAAGCTAAAGAACTTCTTACCGCAACAAAGACATTACAAAAGACAGACATCTCACTCTCTGGGAAAAAAATTTCTTGCACAAAACTAGTGATAAAGGATTGATCATAAAGATATACAAAGAACTGATGAAACACAACAAAAATAAAGTAAGCAACCCCATCAAAAAATGGGCAGAAGAACTAAAAAGACATTTCTCCAAAGAAGAAATGTAGATGGCCAACAAGCATTTGAAAAAATGTTCATCATCACTTGTAATAAGGGAGATGCAAATTAAAACCACAATGAGATACCACCTCACACCAGTGAGAATGGCACATCTTAAAACAACTAGCAACAATAAATATTGGTGAGGATGTGGAGAAAAAGGAACTCTCCTGCACTGCTGATGGGAATGCAAATTAGTACAACCACTATGGAAAACTGGTGGTTCATCAGACTGCTGAACATGGAGCTTCCATATAACCCAGCAATCCTACACCTTGGTATCTACCCAAAAGACAAAAAAACACTGATTAAAAAGATAGCTGCACCCCCATGTTTATTGCTGCTTTTTTTACAATGGAAAGACATGGAAACAGCCCAATGCCCAAAGTGGATGACTGGATTAAAAAGATGTGGTACATATACACAATGGAATATTACTCAGCAACAACAACAACAACAAAAAACACATGTCTTTTGCAGCAAACTGGATGGAGCTGGAAAAGATCATGCTTAGTGAAATAAGCCAGAAAGAAAAGGAAAAATACCAGATGGTTTCACTCATAGTAGGCGTATAAAGAGAAAATAATAATAATAATAATGTACAGTTATGTATCAGAGACATTTTATGAGGGTGGATTGGGGAATGGGATAAAAAACAGTGGGGGGAGGGAAATGCACAGGACTATGGTGATGGCGTATGGCTGATTTGGTGATGGAAAGCCCAAGGGTATTACAACTGAGATGGAAAAATGCACAAAATGATATAAAAATAAACTATTATATTATTTTAAAAGAAGAAGAAACATTTCTTTTTGAAGTGCACTCCTCTAAATAAGCAATAGTATGTGTATGTGTCAGGGGTGGGGGGAGAGAGAAGGGAGAAATAATAGTGGAAAACTTATCCAATCTACATAAGGTAAGTTTTGCTTCCAAGAACTAGAAGAACAACGGGGGTTCCTATAGAATATGAGACTACTCTAGATATGCAATAGTGAAACTTCCAGAGTTGCAAAGAAAGAAAGAGAATTGAATGGTGATGCAGAGAGAGCAGTTAACCTATAAAAAATCTCAATCAAGTAACTCAGACTTTGCTGAAGAAACAACATGAGCATGGAAAGAATACAATGATGTTATCAAAATATTTAACAATTAAAAACTATAAGCCCAGAATGGTTCATCCCGCAAAGTTCTCCTTCACAAATGAGAAGATATACAGGATGGAACTCTCAAATCTAAACTGAGGAGAGGAATATACACAAAGAACTGAACAAGAAATAAGAAGAAACACAAAGCACAAAATGGTGACAACAGAATTCCATATATCAATGGTCATTCTAAATGTAAATAGAATGAATTTATCAGTTAAAATGCACAGAGTCTATGGAAAACTGTTTGGAGGTTTCTCAAATTGCTAAAAGTGTAGCTTTCATATGACCCAGCAATCCCACTCCCAGGTATCTACCTAAAAGACACAAAACACTGACTCAAAAAGACACCTGCACTCCCATGGCTATTGCTGCATTATTTACAATAAGAAAGACATAGAATCAACCCAGATTCCCAAAAGTAGATGACTGGATTAAAAAGATGTGGTACATATACACATGGAATACTACTCAGCAATCAAAAAAA
>NW_004567116.1:49569805-49572471 GCF_000260355.1 Condylura cristata | reverse complement strand
AAAAATAGCCAAGAAAAAAATAAGACCCAAAGAAGTCAGGGACAGTTACTTGTATCAGATAAAATAGATTTACAGGTAATAAGAGACAAGGATAGATACCATACAATCTAATAAATATATCAGAGGAAGATATAATACATACCAATACATAAAAAGAAATGAAAATAGCATCTCAATATACAATTAGTATCAAATCAGAAAAGACATTGGAAAAGACACACTGGTAGTAGGAAACTTCAACATAAAAAGGCATATGTAATAAACTCACCAGTGATATTCTCCACAAAGAAAAATTGAACATATTTCCACTAAGATTTGTTAAGAATGTCTACTCTCACCTCTATTATTCAAAACAGCACTGGAATCCCCCAGCATGAGCAATTATGCAAAGTAGGAATATAAACAAAATCCAAGTTGGGGAAGAAGTAAAGCTATCATCATTTGATGACAACATGATAATAATAAACAGAGAATTCTAAAGATACCACTGGAAAAATAATTGAAACAAGGCATCAGTTCAATAAACTGACAGGGCATAAAATCAACACAGAAAAATCAGTTCCCTTCCTATATACAATCACACCCTCCCCCCAAAAAAAAAAAAAAAAAAGAAGATCAAATATAGAAAAGAGGTGAAGGACACAAAAGAAGAAAATTATGAGATGTTAAAAGAAATAGAAGACAACACAAAGAAATGGAAATATAATCCCTGTTCATGTATTAAAAGAATCAACACTGTCAAAGTAACATACTGACTCCAATGGCATTCTTCAATCCTATAGAATAAACATTACTGAAATTCACATAGAATCACAAAAGATCTCGAATACCCTAAACAATCCAGACCAAAAAAAAGAGAAAGAAGTATGGTGTAACACTTCCAAACATCAAGCTACTAATTACTAAACTATAAAACTTACTAAGACTAAGCTAACAAATTAACAAAACTTACTAAGACTAAACTAACAAATTAACATAAAGCTATAATAATTAAAACAACATGGTACTGGAACAGAAAGAGCCACATAGAACAGTGTATTGAAATTGAGATTCCCAAAAATAAATCCACACTGATTTGGATGGTTATTCTATGACAAAAGAGTAAAGAACATAAATCATAGTAAGCAAGGGCTCTATAATAAGTGACACTGTTGGGAAAACCAGACAGCCACACACAAAACACGAATATCACTATTTCACATGATACAGAAATTTCAGCTCAAAATGAACAAAGGACTTGGACATAAGACCTGAAGCTATAAAGTACAGATAAGAACACAGGTAAAACACTTCATGACATAAACTTCAGTGATGTCTTTATGAATACATTTCCAACAGCAAAGAAAACAAGACAGAATGTAAACAATTGGGACTACATCAAACTAAAAAAAAATCTATATGGCAAAAGAAACCATAAATAAAATGAAAACACAACCAACCAAATGTGAAATATATGTGCACACCATGGATCTAACAAGGGATTGATATCAAAGCTGTACAAGAATTCAACAACAACAAAAAATAAGTATATAAATAACCCAATAAAAACACTGACAGAAGAGCTAAGCAGGCACTTCTCCAAAGAGGACATACCGATGACCAACAATCACATGCAAGAATTTTCATCACTTATAATCAAGGAACTGCAAATCAAAACCACAATGAAATATACCACTTCATAACTGTGAGAATAGCCCACATGAAAAAAGGGCAGAAACAGCAAGTACCAGGAAGAATGGAGAGTCTTTTATACTGTTGTTGGGAATGTGAAATGGCCTAGCCTTGATGGAAAGGAGTATGAGGTATCTAAAAAATTAAAAATGAATGCCATCTGACCCAGCAATTCCATCCCTGGGCATGGACCAAAAGTATATAAAAACACTATTTTGAAGGGAAGCTTGAACTCTGATGCTCATTGTAGAACAATGTGCAAAAGTCAAACTACGGAAATAACCAAGTACCCAGAATAGATTAGTGGATCAAGAAGATGTGGTCAGTCAGCCCATCTGTCTATCCAACCATCCATCCATTCATCCATCCATACAGAATGGAATGCTACCCAGAAATACCAACAACAACAAAAAATACACCCAGCCCTATGTGGCAAAATTAATGGAGCACTAAGGGATTATGCTAAGTAAAACAATTCAAAGTCACCAGGAAAAAGACAAATACAGAGAGTAAGGTGGTGTCACTTATATGTGAAATATGGAGGAGCCCAAACAAAGGATCGGATAAAGCCAAATTCAAGTCTTGAGAGCTTTGGCATTCTGAGGAGGAGGGAGAGAAAGAGGAGAACAAAATGGGGAGGGAACACAACAGCAGATAGTGGTGAACTATGGGTGTGTTGGTGGTGAGAGTGCTATGGTACCAACACCTGAAGGGAGAGATCCCAGACTTCTAAATACAACCAATAATATAAACAACATTACCTCAATAAAAAATTTTCAAGTAAGGTTCATACACTATTAGAAAAATAAATACATAAAAAGTAAAAACTAGAATAAGCCACTTTTTCTAATTTTCTAAATTATTGTCAAGTTCACTAAATTATATTTTAATATTTAAGATTTGATCAACAATTATAGATTTTGATTGACACCTGTTATTAGAAAAGAATATAAGAAAAAAAGTTAACATGGAATTAATGTCATTTGTTTTATTTT
>NW_004567116.1:49559732-49569185 GCF_000260355.1 Condylura cristata | reverse complement strand
AACAATGCTTACATACACACAACAGATTTTCCCTCTGAGGTTCACTATTATTTCAATAATAAAACATAGAGTTTCTGCCCAAATATGACACTTAATATGAGAAAACAGTAACTAATATTATGCTCTTATTTTAAGAAAACTGAGTATAAAATCTTAAGTCTTAATAGCAGCAATTAAGAAATTTGAGGACGGTAATTTTTTTTGCTTCATGAACACTTCTTACATGTCTGCAAGATCATTTTCAAATTAAAGTAAGTTATTTTCTAAAGCATTAAAACATTACTTTTTATTCGATAAATATTTTCAGGAACATGTGTTTCATACAAATGGAACACTGACACTCAGTTTTGTCCTCAAGAATCCAAGTGAAGTTGCTGAACCAGGCAACAATTAAAGTTAACCAAGTGTGATGATTAGGTTGCACCTTTTATTCTGGTGTGTTCTTAATATAAACTGGAAACATTTGAATTCAAACTTAGAGAGAAACAACAGCAATAGAATCAAATTTCTCATTAAGCTTGGAGAGGCTGGAACTATTTTTGTTTTAAAATACAAACTAAGGAAGGTCATATTCCAAGCTGTATTCAGTTGCTAAAGAACCAAGAATCACCTCAGACTCTTTCTACACGAAATGTTAATTAAAATAAATTTTCCTCTCAGAACTGCTAATAGTAATACTAGTCACACTTTCAAATACTTACAAAAGGAAGAGAGTTTAGTTCATTAAATCTAAAGTGAAAGCCCTGTATACTATTCCTGAAAAATGACATATAGTTTAAACTCGAGAAATGTACTAAAGGCAGAAACCAAGTAAGATAAAATGTTGTTCTATGTAAATCCAATGAAGAACTTGGCATGTTTTTAAAATCATGACATTGCTATGGACAGAAATAATTTACATCAAACATAATTACAAGCACAATACAGAATCAAGCTATTTTTTAAAGACCTCAAGAATGGCAAGCATTTTCATTTTACCTTCCCTGTAATGGTTGTGAAAAAATTGAAACAAATGGTTTCACTCAAGAATCTTTCAGTGACTATTAATTTTAAAGTGAATGTTGGTATCTAAGCCTTGGCAATATAATATGGCAATACTGGTTTTCATATTAAGTAAACTGAGTTATTATTTGAAGCTATAACATTAAGCTATACTTTTTCATAATATTTAATATCAAAACCTATATGAAAAATAAATTTTATATCTGTGGGCAATGGAGCAAAATCCTTTTAGAATCTTGAGAAACTTTTCTGATTAACTGAGGTCTATAGAGAGAAAAAAAACAACATTTATTTGAAGTACTCAAGGTTACTTCAACTCTTCTGACCACAAAATTGATGCTGGTGGAGACTGGGTAGCAAGGCACAGTAGAGGTCTAATGAACAATGGTTTGGACCATGGGTGTATCTTAGTGATGGGCTTATACATCTGAAAAGGTGTGATACTATATTTACTACAGTGTAAGCCAATGGAGGAGGAAGGGAAGGAAAAAGGACTAAATTTGGGGAGTGGAGGGGAGTGGTTACTTCATTTCAGAGATACAAGTTTAATTTATAGTATGTTAACAGAAATTGTGCAAGTAAACACTTAACTGGAATCTGTGCCCCATAGATTGCATTAGAATGACAGGGTTGGGAGTGAAGTAACCTGAGAGAATAATATTTTACAAGTTAAGAAACTAAAACCCAGAGTGGGGGATTCAGTGATCTGCTTAAAAACAGAGTTTGGTTTCCAGCACTCACACAACAGGACGATCATTTTACATCCCACTTAACTCAATCTCTGTACCTACTGAGGTCTCACTGTGGAAAAGAAATACTACAGAAAAAGCAAGAGATCCTGGGTTGGGTTGGAGAAGAGAAGCCATAAATTATTTGAATGATGGGAGAGGGCAATGATAATTTAATGATGGTACACAGACTTCATAGGCATAGTGAAAGGAACTTAGTTTTAGCAGTTCTCACTTCCATATACCCTGCTGACTAACTACAATTTGCTTGAGCATGCACTACCTCCTAATCATCATTGCCAATGTCACATCAGCCCCTCTAGATTTTCCTCATCATTCATATCTTTCCTTGTCACTTTTATCACCTTACAAAATCACCTCTGTCTCAAACATAAACACCAATAGTAGTACTAAACTGAAACATTGTACTTCATATTAAACACCAAGAAACTGGACTTCATGAAATCACTTCTCCCTTATCTCTCAGAGGCAAACCATATCAGTACTTGCTTTCAGAGACATGTCACACTTTCATAACTCTCATTTTTGGCCATTCAGGGCCTTCCATATCCAATGTGTACACCTCTTTTTCGAGAAAATTACTACAAATGACATCAAGAATGACATTTTCTTCCATAGGTAGATGTGACTGTTTCCTTCTCAAATTTCCTTTATTTTTTCTATATTTTTAGTGGCTTCTGACTCTATTTATGTGACAGTTATTCAATCCACCATACCAAATTTAGAGTTTCTAGTAGCATTTTGGGTGTCCATGCTCCAGAAAACAATAGAACAATTTACAGAGTTTACAACTCTGATAATGAGGTTCCAGTAACATTTATTGAGTAACTTGGGTATCCAAAAATATAAGTTAATAGTCTGTGCAGTCAGAAAAGATTAGGTCAATGGTTTTCAAGTGCAATCCTTTGAATGGCATGACCATCAGGTAGCAACTTGTTAGAAATAGGAATTCTTGGTCAGCACCTAAGCGGGAATGAATTCAGAAATGAAGACACCAATCGTATGTATAATCTACAATGTAACAAAATGTCCATATGGCCCAAGGAATGCTAAAGTTTGAGAATTACAAGTCTAGTTAATACCTTAGTAATAAAATATCAATGACTTTCAACTTCAACATAATTTCTTGCTCAGGCTTCATGTCATGTCATCTTCATTTCCCACCTTATGTGATAGAGAAACTTATATTCCAATGTGTTAACTATCAAAGCAGAGGAAAAAAGACTATAATAGAGCATTCATTGTATTCTGACTCAGCATAGGAACTCAAAAGTAACATAAGTGTTACTTTTATGTTATTCAAAGGTAATATAAATCATTTCATTAGTCAAAACAATTTTAAAGCCAGCCATGAGGTAAATAAAGCAGAGAAGTACAATATTGCCCTGAGGAGAGGCAACAAGGATTCTTTAATAATAACATAGGCTATCAAACAGGTCAACTATATAACTCTTAAAAGATTAATTGTATTTGTTTATTATGCTTGAGGAAATTCTAAGTACACCTCTTTTTCCTCCCCAAATCTACTACCACTTGGTCTCTTTCATTAACAACTTTAACCTTTCATTCTCAGTATAACATTGAAACATTTCAGGTAATGGTTTTAGAAACATGCTCTCCACAACACATCAACTATTGTTTGTGTATATGTGTATATTCACATGTGTGTGTGTGTATTCTGAGCTCCATCTTTCTAAATTATTAAATTTAGAATTTCACTTTGGCCAATTATGTCTCTCAAGTCACTCAATAAATATATGTTGAAAAAAAAGGTTTAATCTGTATAGTAATTAAAAGCTGCATTTTATTGTAATTATACTTGTAATTGGGAACCAAGTCTTAGATTCATTTTTAACAGAAATTCTGAATTTTTTTAATTCCTAAAATTTACATATATTCATCTCTAAAGAAATTTACTTTTGTATCAGCTACCCCAATACTTATTAACTGCAGTAATCATTCTTAATATAAAGTTATTACTAGATTTTTACACAATTTGTCAATAATTTCTACTTATACATAATGTGTATATAATGGGGATTCAGTTTGGGGTCAGTAATCTTTAAAAAAAGAAAAAAGATTTATTTATTTGTGCATACAGAGCTGGGGTACAGGCCAGAGGCTCATGGGCGGTGAGAGGCTTCACCAGAGACAGAGTGGGGAGCAGAACAGGCAGATCGACGAAGTACACTGCTGAGGGGAGCAGCGGGCGGGTCAGGAGAGGTCCATGTGGTCACCTCCGGGGCAGGCAGGAATCGAACTCATGCGGAAGTGGCTTTAGCTTCTCAGTGCAGTGTTTTAACCCACTGCGCCACCAGGGAGGGCCAAGGTGTTATTTTTTTAACACCTTAAATGAAATTTAACAATAATTGTAATATAAGACTATAAAATCCTAAAGGTAGGATTAAGATGATGCTATATGCATATTGGTCACATTAAGAATTATGACTGAGTAAATGAAGTAAGACCAAAAAGTGTGTAGGCTGTGGTATTGTGTACATTAATTAACCATTCACTCACTCATTCACACAATTAATTAGTTCACAAATGCTTATTACAAATCGACTCTGTACCAGATGATTTGTCATGGAAAGTTGCCCAGGGATAAAAGGAGTGAAGGAAGCAAGCAAGCAGGCAGAACAACTAAAAAAATAGAACTTAAATAAAAGAGAGTACTGGATGGAATGGGAGGCAGAGAGCTTTAATATAACTAGAACATGGAAGTGGAGTGGAGAAAGACTGGCACAGGTCAAACCAAGTCAAAAGTTAGTCTGAACTTCACCTGTAAAGTTCCCAAACATCAGAACAAATACATGACTGGTTATATATACATATTTAACAAAAATATTATAAATATAACTTTCAATACCTAGCACTGAATCACATCTCGTTGTTTAATTTTTAAACTATATTCTCACTTAGTAATATTTGTTTAAACTTCTTGAAATATCAACTTAAAATTCTGGTGAAAGCAACAGATATTAAAATCATCTAAAAACCTCTGCTGTTATTTATTTTAAGATAAGAGGCCCTCCCTGGTGGCACAGCGGGTTAAAGCACAGCACTGAGAATCTAAAAGCCGCTTCTGCATGAGTTCAATTCCCGCCTGCCCCGGAGGTGACCACATGGTGTGGCAGACCTCTCCTGACCCACCCGCTGCTCCCCTCAGCAGTGTACTTCATCGATCTGCCTGTTCTGCTCCCCACTCTGTCTCTGGTAAAGCCTCTCACCACCCCTGAGCCTCTGACCTGTACCCAGTTCTGTATGCACAAAAAAAAAAAAAAAAGATAAGAGTAAACCACACAAATATTAATAACTTTTTGAGCAACAAATTAATATCTCCACTTAAAGCCACAACTTTAAAAAAGACCGACAAAATACTAGACATAATAATCTTATAAAATGCAGGTAATTAACTATTTGTTATGACAAATAACCCAATAAACCTCAGTCATTGGCTTAAAAAGAGCTATTTCCTGCTTGTCACTTTTCAATAAGGCATTCAAGAGGCTGTCTCTGCCACTGAAGGGAATGTCACCAAGCAATCATTATGTAGTTCTTGACAAAAAATTGGCTTGAACTAGAAATAAGTTTGTTGATATGACAATGCATACATAAATTTTAGTATAAAGGAGTACTACTCAGCAATAAGAAAGAACTGCTGATATACTCAGTAAATGGCTGAATCTCAAAAATAATAGAAAATGTAAGTTAGACACAAAAGTGTATACTTTATGATTCTACTTATAATAAGTTCTAGAAAAAATAATATCTATCCATAGTGACGGAAACAGATCATGAGTTAAGCTTCCTCTATGAAGCATGAGGTAAGGGTAGAAGTATGAACTGATTACAAAAGAGCAGGAGGAATGGAGAAAGTTTCTATATTTAGAGAAGAGTGTTGATAACACTGAGACATGCATTTCTCAAAACTCAGAGCTATATTCTTAAAATATGTACATTTTATTGTATGTGAAATAATACACAATAAAGTTGAATTTAAAAGTTGTCTCTAGTAATAAAAATTAAGTATATGAATAAAATTATAAATATCATATTATAAATGAAAACTTAAAAATTCAATGGATAAAGAGTTTAAAAATGAAGAATCAGTGCCCTCCCTGGTGGTGCAGAGGGTTAAAGCACAGCACTAAGAAGCTAAAGCCACTTCAGCATGAGTTCGATCCCTGCCTGGGAGGTGTCCCACACGGTGCAGCAGACTCTCCTGACCCGCCTTCTGCTTCCCTCAGCAGTGTACCTCGATGATCTGCCTGCTCTGCTCCCCACTCTGTCTCTGGTGAATTCTCTCACCTCCCTGCACCTCTGGCCTGTACCCCAGTTCTGTATGCATAAAAAAAAATCTTAAAAAAAAAATCAAAGATGGGAAAAAAGGCATCATTTTGGCAGTTGCTGGAGTATAGAAATAGCATGTAATGGGTTCTCAGAACTAGCAAAGACCACAGGAAAGTTTGAATAATACCACCATAGCTTGATTTAAGAGAATTCTAAATAGGTAGAACAAGGCTTGTAGATCTTGGATCAAGTTAAGAAATAAGACTGTGCTCAAAAAGCAGTGGGCAACCATTTCTGAACAAAATGGTATGATCATTCATATAGGCCTTACAGAGATAAAAAGACATAAAATATTTTTATCTTCCATACATCTGTTAGAGAATGACTATACATTATCATTAGGGCACAATTTTAGATTATGGGGTGGATAACGAAGTCTTTCTCATTTCTAAAAAAAAATATTAAGAATTATTGAGTACTTGCTCTCAGAGTACAGCAAATGAGATTCAAGGTTGCACTTTTACATTTAAAAATATTTTTATATAATTTTACTAACTTTCCCAAAAATTTAAATCTAAAATCATATGACTTGTTTATGCTAT
Organism: Condylura cristata; assembly: GCF_000260355.1. Taxonomy (NCBI): domain Eukaryota; kingdom Metazoa; phylum Chordata; class Mammalia; order Eulipotyphla; family Talpidae; genus Condylura; species Condylura cristata. Next base: position 49,562,539 of record NW_004567116.1, on the reverse strand, counting down.
TAAGTATTTTTGTGTGACCAGAAAGCAGACAGGATTTTCAGGAACATGGCTATTTTCCTAAAATATTTCTTGCCTTTATGCCAAAGTTCTATGGGTATTGAAATTATAAAAATAACAAAAGTTTTGTGTAACTTAACATATAATCTTATGGATTCTATTAAATGGGATAATCTTCTGTCTCTAAATATGTCTTCCTATCTCTCTAGACACACATGATAGACGATAGATATATCCAGTTATTCTCAGATATTTTTATGCATAAAATAATTTTTAGTTCTAGTATATTAGTAACTGAATTTGTTAACAGTATAAGATAAAATGAATTGAGGAAGGAGGCCTGGGTCTAAATTCTGATACTCTTAGAAGTCAAATTCTAGCAGTTAGAACTCAGGTTCTGGACAGCTTTGGTTAAATTACTTGACGTTAGAGAGCTGCAGTTCACACAAATGTAAAATTAGGTAATAGTACTGGCTACAAAGAGACTGTTGGGGAAATTAGAGGATATAACATATACAGTTTGAAAAAGAGATGCTGTTTCACTATTGTTCTTGCCTTGGGAATTGTTGGTTTCTTCTGGGAGGGGGAAAAGTGTAAAAGGGTTGACCATTCTAACACATAGCTATCTAATCACAGGATGAAATGCTTGCAATGAGTTATAAAAATCTCAAAACCACTCACTAAATGTAGGATTTAAAAACTTTCAGCATTATAAATTTAGGGTGACAAAATTGGCAACTCAGCTCCAGGTTGGGAACAAATGACAAAGATACTTAGAAAAGAGCACTAGAAAAGATTCATGGAATGGAGGCAGTGGAGAAGTCATTTTTTCCCTACGGATCTCATGGGAGAACTTAGGTTTCATAACTCCTATTAATCTTTCAACACCACTTTTGTGGATCTACTTTTGGAAGAGTAAGAGGGTGCCTAGTTATAGAAATATGCTAATAATTTGGGGGAACTTAAGAAAAAGGTTTTTTTTTTCCTTCAAAGCTTTATCAAAAGTGAGATTCTACAACAGACATTCAACTAGTATTAAAAGACTTTGATCCACGAAATTATCTGTATAAACTAAAGCTTCTTTGAATACACAGATAAATTGTGAATGGCTTTATACAGCAAGCTTATCTTTAAGAGAAAAACACAACTATGTGACTAACCTAAGTGAGGAATAAGGAATAGGGAGAAATTAAATGCAAATCTAAAGCCCATATTCTTTCACAGATGGACATCCATTAATGTGCCAAAAGAAAATTCAGTGAACAAAAATATAGCCATTTGGAAAGGTTTTAAAAAGATTTCATTCTACTTATTTAGGCATAGAAAAACTGGCCAAAGGTGCAGGGGGTGAGAGGATTCCACGAGAGACAGAATGGGGTTCAGGACAGGAAAATCTACTGAAATACACTGCTGAGGGGAGCAGTGGGCAAGAGAGGAAAGGTCTGCTGTGCCATATTTGATTTAGTTTCCTGGCCAGGGATAGAACTCGGGCTGTGGTGATAGTGTGAGACTTAACACCTATACCACAGGCAAGGCGTTAATTCTAAAATAAAGGTAGTATGTTGGTAATTTAGAAATGCAAAAGGGACAAGACAGTGATTCCTACTTGAGCAATATTTCATTTACTCCATCGAGGCCAACAACATTAAAGACCTAGAATGGTCTTCCTTAAAGTCATCATGACTTTCAACAGAGACATCTACATATAGGTCAATGGATAATATAAGCAAGCTCTGACATGCTGAGACGTTAATTCTTTTCTTTTCAATTTAGAATCCAAAATCGATGATGAAGAGATAGTCTAAGAATCTCATCTTTTTCATAATGGCTTTTTACTAAATAATTTTAACACCCTAAAAAGAAATTAATATTTCTGAGTCTTTGTCTCTCCCAGTATAAAATGAAATGATCGTTTAATTGTCCTTAAGATTACTTACAACTTAAAAATTCTGATACAAAATTTTTGTGATTTTTCTCAAATTTGGTACATGCCCAATCTGAGTACATATGTTAAAATGAAATATTAAATTAAATACAATTAAGAGAACTATGATTGAATTTAAAAAATTAAATTTATATGGGAGAGATTTAACATTCAATTTTAGCAGCCATTTAAAAACAGGTCTTTATATCTTCTAAGAAGAAAAAAAATAATGTATAAAGTCTATCCAAATATAAGTAAATAAATGTGTTCTAAAGTATATTTTACCTTGAAAGCAGCATAGCGATATTTCTATATTTGTCTGCAATATTTCTATATGCAGAACTTATCTGAGTTCTATTGAACAAGAGCAAATAACTGGAGTATACTGTTTATAGCATCACCTATATTTGTTATGAGGTGACTTTCTGCAACATCTTTCTGTTGTCTCAGCTTTGAAAAGCATAACATATCCATATACAAAATGTATTTTAAAGTAATGTACATACGATTAAGATGGCTAAAAGTGGTGTATGGGCACATTCTAAGTAATTCTATTATATCTTAATTTCCTCCTGAAGTACTATCCTAGATGGTTTTCATTCCTTGTAATTTTACAATTGTCTTTACGTATATAAATTGAAATATTGCTGAGTTAAAAGCAATAATATTATTTTTAAATGTAGAAAATACTCTTTAGGCATCCCTGGGGAGCTTCATAGTAGGGAAAAATGCGAAAGAAACTAAAATGCAAATTAGCTTAGTTTTTTCTAAATTGTCTAAATTGGTGGCAAATTTATTTTGTCTTCTAAAAATTGGTATGTATGAGACATATTTTAACATTCCAGTATCCTACCAGACAAATAATATACAGAGTGAGTGATAATTT
>NW_004567116.1:49556850-49559442 GCF_000260355.1 Condylura cristata | reverse complement strand
TAACTGCCCAATATAATAGTAACAGTTACCTTTTTTAAAAAATAGGAAGACTGTAGGAGTCTTTTTTTTTTTAAATAGGAAAATGGACACATGAGTTTCTAAAATATTCATGCATTTAAATGAAACAAATGATGAAGGAAAGGTTAAAGGCTATTTGCTCAAGAAATGTAATAGAAGCCTCTTAGAACTCCTTAGAGAAAAAAGACTTTGTAGAAACTAGTTTACTTACAAATCATGTTTTATAAATGTCTTGTCTAGTCTTACTATGAAGATATGTAGTTGAAAGTAAACTTTATTTTTTGAGGTCATTTATTCATAACCACTAATATTGTATTATTATATAGTAATAATACAAATAGAGTATTTGCCACAAGACTACTGAGATAGCAAAATATTTATCATATTGTGACCTTTATTAAAAAAAGTTAAGTCCAAATGTCAGAAGTTAGGGATATGTACCGATGGAACCTGAATAAGACATGTACAGAGTAATCATTAGGGAGCTAATAGCAGAGAGGTGTAGACAGAGGAAAGCTTTGAGGAAGGAGATTGTTAAATGGACAAGTTTATAAAAACATTTGAAATAAGTCTGTACTAAGCCCTGAAAGTCAGCACTATTCACAAATTTACAATTACCATTTTTAGATTTGCCTGCCAGTAAAGGAAGTAGTTGGCAAAGGATTCACATTTCTTCTAGCTTGGGACAGTGTAAAATTTGTGGTTATATGGAAAGCTTTATCTTCTCTGCTCAGCCATTACATTTCAGAATTTTTCAGATTGATTCTAGATTTTTGTGCCTATATTATTATCACTGTAGACAAGTTAACCTATGATCTTCCCTTTACTGGCTAATGTGAGAAGTATGGAAGAAAGAGAACTAGAAATCAGAAGACAGCTCTTGCTGCACAACTAGTGAACCTACTTTACTAGTTCTGTTACTGTTTTTTGTTGTTTGTAAAAAACTGATTAGAGTATTAGAGTGGGTTTCAACTACATTTAAGCTACATTCCTCCTAGTCTAGATTTTAGATAACATCTATGTTGAAAAAGACAGTCTACTTAAGATGTCTATCTTAATTTTCTTAAGCAGTTTAAAGTCTTTGTTTTTCTGTTTCTAAGAATTTTTCTTACATTTGCATGCTGAGTTAGTTCTTACGCTTCACTTTGCAATACTGATTAGGAATATATGTCCCAAAATTTGGTGTTAAAGACTAATTTTAAGGAATCCACTATATGTTAAAAGTTGTTTCTAATTTTTCTAATTTTAACTTTTCTAATTTCAGTTAGCCTGTCAGTAGAATTTTAGTATCTCTAAGTCCAAATGTTATCTGAGTGCTTCTAATTTAGAGGTTACAATCTCTATTAATACGAACAAGCTCCTATTCATACATACCATGTAATTTATGACAGCCTAAATCTTTCCATGAATTCATTTTTCTTTTACTCACCAAAATGTACGCAGTAAAATGTAAGCATATATTTTATGGTATTCATGACTTGACTCACCAAGTTCCTCTTGTGCATTAAATTTGTTTCCACATCCACATCCATCTTAAAATTGAAAAAACCCACGAAACAACATTTCTAGTCAAATAGCAGCCATGATTATTTCTAGTCTACATATTTTTGGTGACTCACATGAACTTTAAAAAAAACAAAACTGATTTTCCCTTATATTCAAATCATATAAGGAATATAGGTCAAATTTCCAATTTTGTTTCTCTTATATGACCTTTCATTTCAATGTAATTGTCATGAAACATGCTGCATCATGTTACTTAACCAGTTTACTTTTAGAAAAGCCATTTGTGATTGCCTCCTTGTTGACTATAATCTTTAGAACCAAAATAACATCTTGAAATTTTTAAACCATCACTAAAAAAAAAAAAAAAAAGCTAATTGTAATCACAGTCTTATTGGATGCAAAAGCTTTTCAGCTGATCAATTGCTAGCTCCCTAGAGCTTCAGTTTGGTTATATTTACTTTCTGTAGATTTCTATGAAGATTTCATGGTTTCATTATCAATGAAGAGAAGAGGATTTTTTATTACACATCTTTTTCCTGTCCTAAACTTTAGTTATTAGAAAATCACTTAACCAGTTATTTAATGACATGATTATGGACATTTAAGCCTTTTCCATTTTTTGGCTATTATGAATAGTGCTGCTATCAACATAAGGGTGCATATATGTTATGGGGTTAATGCTTGGATATACTGTTTGAATAAGCCCAAAATAGTAGGACTGTTAGATCATATGGTATTTCTACTTTTCATAGAGGTTGCACCAATGTGTATTCCCACAGCATTGTACAAAACTTCTTTTTTCTTCACACCCTTCCAACACTTTTTGCTTCCAATGTTTTTGATATTTTTGATATCATTCTCACAGTATGAAGTAATATTTCATTGTGGTTTTGACTTGTATTTCCCTAATAAAAAATCAGGTTGAGGGCCCTCCCTGGTGGCCGCAGCAGGTTAAAGCACTGCACTGAGAAGCTAAAGCCACTTCCGCATGCCCCGGAGGTGACCACATGGCGCCGCAGACCTCTCCTGACCCGCCCACTGCTCCCCTCAGCAGTGTACTTCGTCGAT
>NW_004567116.1:49498293-49556565 GCF_000260355.1 Condylura cristata | reverse complement strand
AAAAAAAAAAATCAGGTTGACCACTTTTTTCATGTGCATGTTGGCCAGCCCTGTCTTCTTTGGAGAAGTATCTATACAATTTTTGTTTTTTATGTCTAGTTTTGATTGGATGGTTGTTTGTTGTTGAGTTGTAAGACTTTTTAATATGTTTTGGCTATTAACCCCTAATCATATATAGGTATCATACATGTGTGTGTGTATGTGTGTTTATGTAGTCTCCCAGCTAATGAGCTGCCTTTTTTATTTTTGTGGTGTTTTCTTCCCAATGTATAAAGTTTGTCATGGTCCAGTTTATTTATTTTTGCTTCATTTCTCAAACACATCTCTGAGATTCATGTCAAAGAATGTATTATCTATGTTTTCTTCTCTCTAGTTTTGATTTCATGTATTATAACCAATGGAATATTCCTCAACTCTTTTTTAAAAAGGAAAATCTTGCCTTTTACAACAACATGGGTGAAAGTTGAGGTGATAATGCTAAGTGAAATAAGGCAGAAAGTGAAAGTAAATTACTGATGGTTTCAGTCATTTATGGAAAATAAATAACAAAGCAAACTAACAACAACAGAAAAAAATACCTCAGACTCTGAGAAGTATATGGTGATAATCAATGGGGGATGGTGGAAAAGGCTGTAAGAATGGTTAGAATGATAATAGGGCTGCACTAGAACTGTGTGGTATGTGAGGTGAGATACATACATATATTAAGGGGTGAAGCTGTATTCCAAAATTTATATGATATTGTAAACCAATGGTAAATCAATAAAATTTTGCCTTAAAAACTCAACATATGTGGGATATAATAACTTTGTGATTTCTAGAATTGCATTTTCTAATATGATTACCCGTAGCTACATACAGCTATTGGATACTTGAAATGTATGATTTACCCAAATTTAGTATGCTATAACTATAAAGCAAAAACCAGATCTTGAAGATTTAGAAGAGTAAAAGATGTAAATATATTAATGGTCATTTTATGTTGATTATCTGCTGACATGATAATATGTTACCTCAAGGGTCGGCAGTGTTGGACATGGGACAGGACGAGGGAATGATTACTTGGTCCATATGGATAAATGAGTAGCCTAGAGGAGCTACACTGGAAATAATACAGCCCTCATTCAAAGGCAGTTTGTATTTATTAGGCCACATGCCCAAAAATAGACAACTGGATCAAGAAGATGTAGAATATACACAATGGAATACTATTCAGCAATCTAAAAAAAAAAAAAAAAAAGAGATAAACTAATGCTATTCACAGCAATGTGGACAGAGCTAGAAGGAATTATGCTCAGTGAAATAAGTCAGAAGGAAAAAGAAAAATATAGCATGGTTTCACTTTAGGAAGAATATAGGGATGCCAAATAAAGCATGGGGGGGGAGGGGAAATACTAACAATGCAAAACACAACAAAATAAAAACAAGCAGAAAATTATAAACCAGAGACATCATGCAGAGGAGGGGGAGGGAGAATGGTCACACTAGGGAGGGAGGAGTAGAATGCACTGTAGCGATGGTGCATGAGTGAATTGGGTAGAAATTCTACGGGGAGTAAACCTGAGACAATAAAACATTGTTTAAAAATGAACAATGAGGGCCCTCCCTGGTGGCGCAGCGGGTTAAAGCACTGCACTAAGAAGCTTAAGCCACTTCTGCATGAGTTTGATCCCCGCCTGCCCCGGAGGAGATCCACATGGCACAGCAGACCTTTCCTGTCTTCCTGCTGCTTCCCTCAGCAGTGTATTTCAGTAGATGCACCTGTTCTGCTCCCCACTCTGTCCCTGGTGAGTCCTCTCACCCTCCGCATCTCTGGCCTGTACCCCAGTTCTGTATGAATAAATAAGTCTTTTAAAAAAAGAAACTATGAAAAGTGCCTTTTTAACTCTTCTGTCCATTTTTCGTGTGTGCTGTTTACTTTGTTTTTGTTAGCCTTGTTAGCACTCTTTAGATCTTTGTGAGAGGAACTCTCTCCTACACTGCTGGTAGGATTGCAAACTGATCCAGCTGCTAGCGAAAGCTGTGTTAAGCTTTCTCAAACTATTAAAAACAGAGATTCCACATTATCCAGCAATTCTACTCCAGGAATATTCCTAAGACACAAAAACATTAATTAAAAAGGACACCTGCACCTCTGTGCTTACTGCAGCACAATTTACAATAGGTAAATGAGGGAGCAGCCCAAATGCCCAAAAATAGATGAGTGGATCAAGAAGATGTGGTATATTTACACAATGGAATATTACTCAGCAATCAAAAAGGATTAAACACATGCCCTTTACAACAACACGAATGAAGCTTGAAGGAATTATGCTCCATGAAATAAGCCCCAAAGAAAAATAAAAATATTGAATGGTCTCACTTATAGGTGAATGTAGGGGAACCAAATAAGGGATCAGAAGAAGAAAAAGAAAAGGAACTATAATAAAGTACCAATCAAAATCATCAGGCATCTGTTGATCAGAGACCTTCTGTAGGGGAGGAAAAGTGAGAAAGATTGGGACAGGAGTGGGAAGAGCACAAGGGAATATGGTGATGGGGCATGGGTGAATTGGTAGTGGGAATTTCATGGGAGATCATATATTGTACAAAGTGAAGGGTGATGTAATAAATGTTTAAAATTAATAAAAAAATTCACTTTAAAAATGTACAACAATGTAAAATATGTATAAATAAATAAAAACAATAAACATTGAGTACAAAGGTGGGGTAGGGAAGTAGGGAGTGTAGAGAATGGGGGAAGCAGTTGTTGGGGTGGTTAAGCTAGGGTGGAGGGAACAGGAGCTATTGCGGGGGGTGGGTTGGGCAGCTCCATTGTTCCCACTAGTCAAAGCATATTATCTCTATTCTAATAACAGAGTACAGTTTTCAGCAGGAGCTGATATCCATTATGTTCCTCATACCAGGATTTTGCCCTTGCTGAGAGACCCTTTGTGTGAGCCAATACCTAGCTAACAAGCAGGAACTCTGGGCACCAAGACAATATTTCCAAGAACAAAGAGGACTGGGGATCCCACAATAATATATTGAATATTTTTGGATAAGTAAAATATATTAAAATTGATTTTACCTTTTACTGTGTGGCTACTATAAATACTTAAAACTATATATAGCTTTTTTATATTTTTATTGCACCATGTGTTCTAGAAAATATGAAAGTAGTGATGATCTTTATTCTCTAGTATTGTGATGACTCTGCAACTATTATTTAATTTTTATTGTTATGATGTTGAGGTTTCTGTTCTGGGTTGTTTTTTTTTTTAAAGATTTATTTATCTAAGCATACAGAACTAGGGTACAGGCCAGAGGTGCAGGGGCAGTGAGAGGATTTACCAGAAACAGAGTGGGGAGCAGAACAGGCAGACTGATGAAGTACACTGCTAAGGGGAGCAGCAGGAGGGTCAAGAGAATTCTGCTACGCCATGTGAGATCACCTCCTCCCGGCTGGGGATCAAATTTGCACTGAAGCTAGCTTGCAGTGCAGTGCTGTAGCCCGCTGTACCAACAAGGAGGGCTCTTTTCTGGAGTAAAAATCCAGATTTTTACAAAATACTATTTTGAAGTATAGAGCTTTTGGAAAATCCTTTCTTTTCTTAGGGCATTAATCAATGAAAGAACTCAACTTTTAAACTTTCATTATGTTTATTACATCATTTCATTTCTGAAGTTGAAACTTCCTAACTCTTGCAGCTATTATCCATTCTTTATCTTTTCAGAGTTAAAATTCTAAATTTATTGATTCTTATCTCAGTGATCCCATTTATTATGTAAAGCTTTTGCCTTTTGCAGTCCAAGTTCTGTCTTCACTAGAGCTAGAATGCTGTAGTAGAAAGAATATAGAATTCAGGATCAGAAGACTTAGATTCTGATTCTGGTTCTTCTTATTAGCAGAATAGTTCCTTGTGAGGATACTTATTTTCCTGAACATCAAATTTTCTATACAAAATGTGTATCATTGGGACCAAATAAAGTACCATATACATATTTAGGTCCTTCTCTATCCATGTTCTCATTCAGAGGTCTTTTCAATTTTCTTACCGCCAGTATTTGACTTCAAGCATATTATTCTTTCCTCGTATTTGTTATCCTTTGTTGTTTATTTTTGATGTTTTAGATCTCCTTTTTCTCTTACCAATGATAATTTGTGATTTTATGAATCTTAATCATTCTAACAGAAAGAAAAATAGAACAAACATCTTATATAATTCTCACTAAGTGGAAATTATCACTTAGAAGCCGCGTAAGATATTTCAAAACTAAGACCATGAATTCAGTAAAAGTGTTACAAAACCAAGAGGAAAGAGGAAGATTAACGTAAGTCGTGAAAAAAAAAAAGACCCAAGGAAAAGCGAGAAAGGAACTTAACTATACAGAATACTTTTTCAGGCGTTACTCTTGATTGATCTGTTTGCTTGTCACAATATTTTATTTTATGTTCCCCATAATCTTTTAACATAGGGTTTTGCTTTTTCTTCTCTGTATTACAGAGAAAGGACTTGAATACTATGTATGTTAAGTGACTTGCTCTTAGGTCATTCAGATAACCCCTTACTGTTATCTGCATGTCTCCCCCTCATCCCACCTTCCACCCCTGAGACACCACCATTTACTTTGGTCACTTGAGTTCTGTGCTAAAGGTATAAACAGAATTGGTCTCAAGTCTATCAGCAAACATAAATGCAATTTGAGTGAGTATTTTTAAACAGTGGTGGCAGATATGGGACTGAAGATATTTATTTTGTGTTGTTTTGGGAAACAATACAACAATCCAGTAGCCCTGTCCTTATAAATGAATTAGTCACATTCTGCATGTATGCATATAGAGATGTAGGATGTGTATGAGTGTATCTACCTACCTGTTTCAATACAGATATATACATAGCCACATATATGTATACACCCATATATTTACATAAGAAACTGACATATTTTATGTATATTTGAAAGCAAAGCAACACTAATGTTTTCCAACAATATTAAATATTAGTCCTTTGACAGATGAAATTTAGTAATGTTATCATTAGTGAGGTTCAAATGAACCATTTCCCCTGTGGAAATGAAATAATCTACTTGATAGTAATTTACTAGCCAAGGGTCAGGAGACAAATATGAAATTATTATTATTATTTTGTAGCCATAAATTATTCTAGTTGGAACAAAGATACTTCTTGCTCTTCAAGAGCATATGTAGGCTTCAGATCTTTAACTATAAACAGTAGGCTTCAAATCTGGGTGGCCTGCATTACGTCCAACAATATCTAAATTGGCTTAGTCAAAATAAATATTTCTTTTTTCATTATCCTGAGTCATACATGTAATAGATTAAATCTTTGTCCAAAAACAGAAAGGCTTTAAGTAAAACCTTTAACACTAAGTCTATATATTCAATAGTTTAGGATTAATGCATATAAAAGATCTTAAATGCTTATCTAATATCTCAAAGAACATCTTGAAAAAACTGAGAAAATACCTAATGAGAAATATATCACTTCTATGTATATAATGGTCTCTAATATATTTTGTTTAATGTTTACCAATGAGCTATGACACAGGGGATGAAATGAACTCCAAAATACCTTGTGCTCCTGTTTTTATCACAGAGCTAATTTATAATTGACTACTTGGCATATTATATAAATGATCTAGTATTACTTTTAAAGTTGAGATTGTCTTCCATCCGTTTATATCCTTACGTTTATATCAAAGTGATGGCTGAGTAGGTTATGTATGTTTTTGAGGAATATCTTAATACTTTATAAACCACGTCTTCAGGTCCTTATCGAAAATTGCCTAGTATAATGAAAAGTAGCATTCAAATGAAAGGAAACAGATTTTCTGTTTATTGAAGGTGACAGGAAGAGAAAACACGTCAACATAATACATTCCATTTATATAACATGATCAAATGGATCCATGAAACCATCCAAAGAATTGTTTTTCTTTTTCAGGATGAAAAGAATCCAGTATTCTTCATGCATGATAGAAACTTGCTCTGATTCAAGATTTTTTTCCATATCTGCTTAATGAGTCAGCCAGAAAATATTCTAAGGTCATAACAAAGACATTTCATTGGAGTGTAAAGATTCCAAAATCATCATGACCAGATGTATGTAAGACTACAAATCTTGGCTTCTGGCTGAGTTTCTCACTACTAGTCTATAAAATAAGCATTAAATATTAGCTGTTTTACCTCTATATTTCCTCCTTCTAAAAAAGCTGATATAAGTGTAAAGTGCTTTCTTTATAGAAAGTTAATGAATGTTACTAGGAAATGTTTTAGTTGCAAATGGCTGTTTTCCAGATAGTACATATGGACACAGATGTTTGTCCAACTCCTATATAGTTTGAGTCTCAGAACTACAGTTCTTGTATAGGATAACTTTTTGCCCCCAAACAATTATTATGACGCTATATTATTATAAGCATTCAAGAATATAAAACTGAGCTCAAATCTAAACATTGTCACTATTACTAAATACTTTAAGTCTAAATAAATAAATCTAACATACTACAGGGAAGAAAAATGCCCATTTTAAGCAGAAAGTATAAAATTTTTAAAAGAAAATGAACATACACTTTCTTTAAATTGTTCTCATTAAAGTATAAAAAACAGTATTTTCTTCTCTTCCCCTTTGTAGACATTATTACCAGAATAATGTCTGGTATTATATAATGAACAAGCCATATAATAAATCATACATGTAAACACAGTATACCTTACAAATTCAAAGTTATAAGACATTAGCAATTACATTATTAAACAAATATGTATTTGACCATAGATCTATCCATTTTGGAAGAATAGACTTTTCTTTTAAATATTTCTTAAAAGATGGCACTTTTGGGCCCTCCCTCGTGGCGTAATGGGTTAAAGCACAGCACTAAGAAGCTAGACACAGCCACGTCATGAGTTCGATCCCCACCCAGGGAAGTGTCACACATGGCATGGCAGACCTCTCCTGACCCGCCTGCTGCTTCCCTCAGCAGTGTAATTTGTCGATTTTCCTGTTCTGTACCCCACTCTGTCTCTGGTGAATTCTCTCACCAATCCCTGTCCCTCTGGCCTGTACCCCAGTTCTGTATGAATAAATGAATAAATCTTAAAAAAAAAAAATGATGGCATTTGTCACAATATGTTTAAGCCACTGTATTATTAAATCTATACATGTTGTTACTGCTATACAATCAATAACGTATATAAAGTCTCCAAATGATTAGAATAAATTTAAATTGTAGGATATTGTTAGCATCTTCTAAAATTTCCTCCAATATTGCCTCTTTTCTCATGTGACAACAATATTCAGGGAATCTTAAATAAGGAAACAAGAATTTATAATATTAAATGTACAGCGTTCATAGGTGTAAGTACAAGCATGGTCACTCTATGCTCGATAATTGAAGAAATTTGATTCAATCTACTGTTTATTGAAGATCTACTCTATAGAAGGAAATAAAAACACAACAGGGTGCTTGGATAAGCAATTGAAATTAAGTTAATGCTTTTCAAGAAATTCATGATCCAGTGAGTTTTATGTGTCATTAAAGTAAATAAAAAGGACTTTACAAAGAATATTATTCACAAGAAAAGGAATAGCATTACCCTTTTTTTAAAATACACAGATGAAGGAAGACCTTGCATTAATATCACCTTCTTCAACAAATACAATTAGCAGGAGGTAATAGAAATACTAACATTCTTAGCAACTTCTAAGTTGTAATCACATATATAATGTTAAGTTTATTTAGTCAGGATACCTAATATTTAATTTGTTATCTCATATACATTATCTTCCATCTTTATATCATCAAGTAGGCATTATTATACCCATTTTACAATAAGAAAATAAAGTCATGAGTATTTAAGCTCTTGTTCAAGATTAAGCAACTAGCAAATGGTATATATGTTCATAACTGTAGTCAAATTGCTCAAATCAACTGAGCTATTTCTCCCAACGCAAAAGCAGGCCAAGTTGATGCTCAGATTGAATAACAATATAAGAACAACTAGACATTTATTATGCAAAACTATTAACCTTAATTGACAATTCCTAATGTTCCTTTTCCTTCCTCTCAGAATCTACGGTGTGGTGTTCAAAGGTGATAAACAGATTCTTACTGCTGATATTACCAGACCTGGGGTGCTGTACATAAAATGATACCTAAAGGTTTACTCCCATAGTACTCCATAAGCATTCTCATTAAGAATTTAACTTCCAGGGTCTTCCTGGTGGCCCAAAGGGTTAAGTGTCAGTACTATGAAGCTATTCTTAGGGGCTGCAGCACAAGTTCAATCCCTGGCCTGGGAGCTAACCCACATGGAGCAGTAGACCTCTCCTGTCTCTCCTGCTGCTCCCTTCAGCAGTGCATTTTCAGTGAATCCACCTTTTCTGCTCCCTACTCTGTCTCTAGTGAATCCACTCATCTCCCTCCCTCCACATCCACCAATACCCTATTTCTTGGGTGCATAAATAAAAATTCAAAAAAAAAAATTAACTTCCAAATTGCAGCTAGCTTTTTAACTACCACATTCTTAAAAAGTGTGTCAGCCTGCGTTCTTATAAAGTGTATTTCAAAGTTGCTCCCAATTAACTTTGAGTACTAGAGCTATCATAAACACTTTGTGTTTTCTAAAAAGTCAAAGCTTTATTTATGATTGGTAAAGGCTGCTTTATTCACATTAATATCACAAACAATTCTTAAGTAGTTCCACACCATTCAGGATATGGGTTTGTAGCATAAGTAGCAATTTCCTAAATCAAAGTGCATAATACAAGTTTATTTCAGCTAATATTCCAAGTTCAGCAGGATGGCTCTGTTGATTATAGTCATTTAGGAACTCAGGCTGACACAGTTCCTCAGTCAATAAGAGAGGGGGATATGGAATCTGATACAGGGGTCTTAAAATGTCTGCTCAGAAGTGACATACAGTGTTTTCAAGGGTCAGTGAACTGCAATCCTACCATGTGATCCAAGGTGGAGATAGGGAAAGGGGTACAGTCTGTAAATATTTGGGGATTAACGCTAATGACTCCCACAAGATTGAACATATTTTCTCACAAAAGAAATAAAACATCTTTCTTAATAGAAGTGGCACGATCCCCAAGATTTACTGAGTATTTTACTGAGTTTAAGGCACTGAAAGAAGCCTCAACCAGACTGGCCTGACCAGTCTCTAATCCTTAACACAATCTGCAAAGGAGAAATTATTGGCATTTTTATGAATAAAGAAAAAAAGCTACAAAAGACTAAATTACTCATGGTTAAACAACTAATAAGTGATGAAAGTGCAATCTGAGTTCAGATAGTCTAATTCTAAAGCTATGTTCATTTCACCAAAAAAAAAAAAAGTGCTAAATCTGTGTTCAAGATACATTAAAAAAAAAAAGTTAAGGTACACTTTTTCCACTTATAATTCAAACTAAAATGTCAGAATGTATACATAAAAAATATTTACACTGACATAAATAATAGAGAAAGAGATATTAACCCAATGTTTAACACTTTTATTTCCAAAATGTTAGTAATATGGAGTGGAGGATCACAAGTAAACTATAATACAAATATACTAGCTAAAGTAAAAAAAAAATGTCAGTAAGGAAAATGATAAAAAAAAAAAGGCTTCTTTTGTCTGGTATTAATGACAGGCAGTAAGTCAAATTTCCTTTAAAAAGCTCAATTAACTTGCAAATTGTGTTGTCCATATAGTGGAAGTTTAGAATATAGTTTATCACCTCCTTATCAAAGAAATAAAAAGAACATGAGATTAAAGCCACTAAAGAGACAGATATTTAAAACAAGCTTTTCTCAGTATAATTAAGAATGTCATTTAAAAAGAAAATGCCTGAGATAACACAATACAACTTAAAATATGTTCTTTGTTTTTTAATTAAACATTGACTATAATATTCTCCCAAATTTTTATTTTATAGGACTGATGCTTGGCATCGGAGACTAAAATTTACTTGCAGAATATCATTTATTCATGATAAAATTTGGATAAAAATACCATATTTTATATACACTTAAAAATTTACTAAATTTGGGCCCTTGCTAGTGGCTTAGTAAGATAAAGCACAGTACTAAGAAGCTAAAACCACTTCCATACGAGTTTGATCCCCACCCCGAGGCAATCCACAGGGTGTGGCAGACCTCTCCTGACCCGCCCACTGCTCTCCTCAGCAGTGTACTTGGACAGTTGGCCTGTTCTGCTCACCACACTGTCTCTGATGAATCCTCTCATTGCCCCTGAGCCCGTGGCCTGTACCCCAGCTCTGTATGCATAAATAAATCTTTTAAAAAATACTAAATTGGGCCCTCCCTAGTGGCGCAGCGGGTTAAAGCACTGCACTAAGAAGCTAAAGCCACTTCCGCATGAGTTCGATTCCCGCCTGCCCTGGAGGAGATCCACATGGTGAGGCAGACCTCTCCTGACCCACCCACTGCTCCCCTCAGCAGTGTACTTCATTGATCTGCCTGTTCTGCTCCCCACTCTGTCTCTGGTGAATCCTCTCACCCTCCGCATCTCTGGCCTGTACCCCAGTTCTATATGAATAAATAAATAAATCTTAAAAAAAAATACTAAATTGTTTTGAGACAACTTGTAAATATTGTGTACATATATATGTACATTGTCCCAAAATAACCATAATAGGAAAAGCATTTTTAAGCATGAACTGGAGGACTTATCGTCATCTACGTAGATTTGCATTCTAGTTCTACATTTCATAGATAGATAAATTTGTATTTAGGTAAGGCAACAATTACATTAATAAGAATTAACAGTTACTGACTAATTACTATGTACCAGGCATTGTTCTAACAGCTCATTCAATACTAGCAATGACCCTAGGCCATAATGTCAACTCTGTTTTTACAATCAAAGAACTGAGACAGAGGAAGATAAGTAACTTACTTAAAATCATATATTACTATGTAATACTCAAATTCAAGCAACAGACAACTTCTATATACTAGTAATCCAAAAGAAACTCAACATTTAATGATCTTCCCTGCATTAAAGCACAGCACTAGGAAGCTAAAGCCTCTTCAGCACAAGTTCATTCCCCAGCCAGGGGGGTGACCCACATGGTGTAGCAGGCTTCTCCTAACGTGCCCACTGCTCCCCTCAACAGTTTATTTAGTTGATCTGCCTGTTCTGTTCCCCACTCTGTCTCTGGTGAATCTTCTTACCACCCCTGCACCTCTGGCCTGTACTCTAGTTCTATATGCATAAATAAATAATTTTTTAAAGGAAACTAGACTTTTAAAAGGCCCAAGATTACAAAGGACCTCAGAGAGTTTAGACTTTATTATGAGGGGAAGAAATTCACTTGAATGGCTTTAAACTGGAAGCACAAGATCAGATTGCTTTCTCACTGAAGTTAGGAAGTGAGCAGAACAGGAGACACAGTAAATAGGTACAGACTCATGAGAAAGTAGCTGTTGTGACTGAAGCAACAATACCTTGGTCATTATAAAGTACTAGAAGTGTGAATGGAGAGTGTCTCGGGATTTCAAATGTACTTTACAAAGGCAAAATAGATAGTTTTGGTGACTGAATAGTTTAGTAATTGAAAAGAAGGTTGGAATGATGCTGAATTTCCAACTGATGGATTAGCCACAGAGAAAATAAAGAGAAAGAAAAGCTAAAGCACTAGAAAAGAGTATTGTATATGTCAGTATATAAGAGGTGATATAAAGAAGAGAAGATGGGGGAATGGAGACAGACAGGAAAAGTGTCTTGACAGCATGATTTTAGGGAAACTAAGGAAAGAGTATTTCAAAAGATAAGATAATGGCAAGAATGTCATGAAGTTGAGAGACCTTGTAAGTTAAGGCTATTAAAGTGAATATTAAGATTTAGTTTCAGGGTGTCTGATGACCTCAATGAGAAATCAATAGAAATCACATTACTACAGCAGATAAGAAAACCAAACATTAAACATGACAACTGATTTGAGAATCTGAAGGGAAAGAGGAAACAGTAATAAGGGAGTGAATTGAAGAAATCATGGGGCAAGAAAGGGTTCTCTCTCCCTTTCCCTTTCTTTCTATTTTTTTTTTAACACAGTTCTTAGCATTCTAACCTCTTCAGTCTTTCTTTAACCTCTTCACTCTGTCTGCATCATTGAATTTATCACCAATATTGTATTTAAATTCTATTAATCTTTCAAGGTTTGCAGAAGATACTACTTTTAGGGAACCATTTACTACATTTGTAAAAAGAACTAATTAATGAACACTTGTTCATTACATGTTGTCATGCCAGTATGTTATCACACCTAACATGCCATATTAAAGTAATTTATGTACAAATACCTTGGCTCACTCTATCCACTTAAACAAAATAATATAGACTGTTGAACTTATAAATAACAGACATTTATTTTTTATTGTCTGGAGACTGAGAAATTCAAGATCAAGGCACTAACAGATTTGGTATCTCATGAGAGTCCACTTTCCCACTCATAGATGTTGCCCTTTTTGCTGTTATCTCTCATAGAAGAGGGAAAAAAGGAGTTCCTGGGATCACTTCTATTAGGACACTAATCCCATTCCTGAGGGTTCTACCTGTATAATATAATCACCAGCTCTTAATATCATCTTGGAGCTTAGGATTTCCATGCATGAATTTGAGGAGTTGAGAGGGAAGACCCAAACATCCAGACTCCATAGCAATAAATATCCTGTCTTTTTGCAGATGGTAAGTCTTTTTAATTACCAAAGCATAGAGATTGCATATAGCAAATGCTCAGTAAATACTTCCTGAATGAACAAAACTTAATGATTGATTGTATGTTATTATACTATTACATAGAAAAAAACAGAAGACAAGAGCACATAACAGAACTGAGAACATATCACCAATCCAAACTCTCACTATCTCACCTATTGTAAGGTAGGCTGGAGACATTGTGACGTTATGAAAGGGAGATTTGCCTCTCATCTCTCATTTTCCAGGAAGACATTGTACGTAGAACTGAGCTTCCCAGTTGTTATACATGCCATAAGTGGTTCAATAATACAATTGAAATATTAATTTTTTACCTGAGAGAGAACTCTAAGGTACCCAAAGCTTCCAGATCAGTGGTTTACAGCGTAAAAAGCCTCAGTCATTTTCTCAAACTATGTTAGAAAAGCACACACTGGGCCCTCCCTGGTGGCGCAGCAGGTTAAAGCACTGCACTGAGAAACTAAAGCCACTTCCGCATGAGTTCAATCCCCGCCTGCCCCGGAGGTGACCACATGGCGTGGCAGACCTCTCCTGACCCGCCCGCTGCTCCCCTCAGCAGTGTACTTCATCCATCTGCCTGTTCTGCTTCCCGCTCTGTCTCTGGTGAATCCTTTCACCCTCCGCATCTCTGGCCTGTACCCCAGTTCTGTATGAATAAATAAATAAATCTTAAAAAAAAAAAGAAAAGAAAAGCACACACTAACATTTTCTATGTAGGATGTAACATTAAGAAGATTGAGAAGTACTTTCCAACAAGTTAAAGTAAAGTAAAGGCTATCAGAGCCTATTTTCTCTGAAAGACCCAAATTCAATTCAAGCTCTGTCTTTCTACTAATAGTTATATAATTCTGGGAAAGTTATTTTCACCTCTGTAAGTCTCAATGTCTTCACCAGCAAAATGCACAAAAGAAAAGCACTTATGATAGTAGGTAGTGGTAAGAATTAAGTCAATTTTTTAAAAATTTTATTTATTTATGAATACAGAACTGGGTTACAGCCAGAGGTGCAGGGTTGCGAGAGGATTCACCAGAGACACAGTGGGGAGCAGAACAGGCAGGCTGACAAAGTACACTGCTCAGGGGTGCAGTGGGCAAGACAGGAGAGGGTTGCTGCACCATGTGGGGATCACCTCTGGGGCGGGGATCAATAAAGCGGCCACAGCTAGGCATAGCTTTGCAGTGCAGTGCTCCAACCTGCTGTGCCACCAGGTAGGGCCTAACTCAGTATTTTTAGTAAAGCAATTAGCACAATGCTTGGCATATTGTAAACATTCAATAAATATTAGGTAGCTATTATTTCACTTTTCACTTAAGTGTCATCATCACCACAGAACTCATTAGTTGCAAGAAAGACACAAAGTAACTCTAAAAATAGATTAATTTGGTGTTTTTTTTTAAAATTCATATGTGCTTATATGCTACTGACATACAGGTTTCTATTAAAAATATCTCACTTTCAAAACTAGTAAAATTTAGAAATAATTTTTTTTTCCAGATTCATTATATACATCTCTTTCACAAGCAGGTTGCTAGCTCTTCCCATAAGAATTTAAAACTCTTTCTACAAAGGTTGCATACCTAGCAATTTGTCTTTCTGCTCTATTTTCTATTTTTAAAAAAGTTACAAACAGTTGAGACTATAGACAGGTTCTACATAGGGTAAAATTTGGCACTGAAAGAAAGTGTGTTGCACCAAAACTTGTGGCCCCTGTAACTACAACCATTTTTATAAATGCTTAAAGACTAACTGAGAGGTGGAGAAAAAAATGGGAAGAGGATATTAAAAATTAAGAAATATGCCACATTAAAAAAAAAATTCAACATTCAACAGCCATGGGTGACACAGTTAGACTTATGTGTTTAACAAAAAATCAAGGGTTTATGATTTGAAGAAGACACTAGATACTATAAAAAGGTTTAATTAAAAGGAATTTTAATTTGGAAAAAAAAATTTTAAGACAAAACAGAACCCTGTATAAATGTATATGTATCAGTCTAGTATTTATTTACTTCACATATGGAAAAACTAAACAAGTAATTGCTTGAGTGAGATGAAGAATATAATTAGAAACTTAAATTCAGTATGATAAAAAGGGATTCATGAGAATATGTTTTAGAGACACAATAAAATCCTGGTAAATCTCTTTTATGATAACAGTTGTCCATAAAATTCCAATTTTTCTGCTTTAGCTCAAGTTTCATATTTCAGTTATAACTTATTTGATAATCTCACCTGAAAAATAAGAATGTAAAACCTATATTCTATATCATGGTTCATACCCATGAAATTTCAAGTACTCCATAGTTACAAAAGTAATAATTTCTTTATGTAAACTTCTTTGGATATATTATTAATTATATTTCAACAAAATTAACTTTGAAACAGAATAACAACCTTAAAGGAAAAGAAACAGAATTAAGTTTAAGATGTTTCTGACTCCCTGGACAAAATTACAAATAAGATCTAAATTGAGAAGACTAAGCTTAAGAAAGTAACTGACTATATCACCCAGTGGCCTAAAGGCTGAACCACATTACAGAAATTAAAACAACTGAAATTTTTAAAGTATCAAACTGTTCTTAGAATAAATCTATGATACAAACACTTATATTTCATAAAAATCTTACTTATCCTTAACAAAAATATGAATTATTGTAAATCCATGCTAATGATAGTCTCTTCCTCTTAAAATTATTCATAATGCATATGGAAATAGTAACAAAATGTTTCCAAAATACCAGTCACAGCCACATTTGTCACATTTAAGTGACATAATGGATAAAGTTTGAATGGGAGGGAAAAAAGACCCCAAATAGCATACAAAGTCACAAAAAAGAAGAACTAAGCTGAAGGCAAAAACTCACTTTGTTACAAAACTATAATAATCAAAGCAGTATGACAGTACCATAAAAACACACACCGATAATGGAATATATTTGGAAGTCCACAACAAATCCACACATATATGGTCAATTAATTTACATTAAAGAAGCCAAAAATATACAAAGGGGAAAGGAGCATTTCTCCAATTAGTAGTGTTGGGGAAAATTGGAAATCAACATTACAAGAATGAAACTCAACTCTACAATACACCATACACAAATATCAATTGAAAATGAATTAAAGATTTGAATATAAGACCTAAAGTTATGAAACACTAGTAGAAAATATAGGCATCAAGTTCCTTGATATCAGTAGTGGCAATGATGATTTGGAAATGACACCAAGGTAAAAATCAACAAGCGGCACTATTACCAAATCAAGAAGAATTTGCATAGCAAAATAAGTAAATAAATAGAATATAACCATTACCAAAATTAAAAGGCAATCTACACAATGGGAGAAAATATTTGCAAATCATCTATCTTATATGGAGTTGATATATAAAATGTATAAAGAACTCATACACTGAATAACAAAAACATTTGATTAAAATAAAAAATTAGTTAGCTTAAACTCTTAAACTGATATTTTCCAAAGAATATAAATGAGCAACTTGAATAGATGCTCAGCATCACTATCATTAGAGAAATGTAAGACAAAACAACAGTGAGTTATTACCTCACGTTTATTAGAATGACTATTATCAAAAAGACAAGAAATATTAAGTGTTGGAAACAATATGGAGAAAAGAGAACCTTTGTGCACTGTTAGAAATATAAAGTGCAGCCACTATGAAAATAGCAGTTTCCTAAAAAAAAATTAAAGATAGAACTACTCTATGATACAGCAATTCCACTTCTGCATATGTATCTGAAGAAAATGAGAATACTAACTTGAAAGACGTATGTATTGTATGTTCATTACTACATATTTACAATAGCAAAGACAGGGAAACAACCAAAGTATTCATCAGTGAATGAGTATGATAAAGAATATGATACACACCACATACACATACACAGTGGACTATTGCTCAGCTATATGTGAAGGAAATACTGTCAGTTGTGAGAATATCAATGAACCTAAAGAAAGTACATGACAATTAAATAAGTTAGAGAAAGATAAATTCCATATGATCTCATTTACATATGAAAGTAAAAGAAAAGAAAGAAATCAAGCTCATAGATTAAAAAGGTGTCAGAGGTGTTAAGTGATAAGGTAAAAAGGGAGATGGGGTCAAAAAAATTGCAAAGTTCCAGTTACAAAATAAGTATGTTCTTAGGTTGTTTTGTAGAGCATTTTGACTGCAGTCAACCATATTTTATTGCACATTTAGAAGTTGCTAAAAAAAATTGTAGCAATTATCTCAAATGTCATATAGACTTTTAGTGATTATTTCATAATATATACATATAGCAATCATTATGCTGTATTCAGATCAAGTATACCTAATAAAGATTACAAAAATAATACTGAACCTTTTGTCATATTCTGCACATAAATTTCAAAATATTCAGTTGTTTTGAAATAACTAATGGTATTTTAAAATAAATTACAATTCTATTTACACCTTTGCCTTTACAGCAATATGAGTTAAAACAAGTCACAGAAATTCCTGGAGACTCAATTTCTTTGCCATAAAAATAACAATGATGCTATTACATAATCTCTAATCTGCTTCCTACTCTAAAACTCTATGAGTCCCTGAAATATCAAATATTGCTATTATACACTTTAAAGGAAAATACCTGTTATGAAATTTTACAACATATCAAACGTAAAAACACACTGAGCATATAGTCCATACATTCTTAAACCTCAGTTATTTTTTGACCAGAATAAATAACCATCCACACATATGCCAACTATATAAACTAGTTTCTACAGTGAATGCGTGACTCTGACACTTGGTTCTGTAAGTTAAAAAAAAAAAAAAGCGTAAGTTGAATCTTAGATTTTAAAGACTTAAGGCATGGGAGAAACCCTAAAGGAATAGAAATGGACAATAGCATAGCAGGGACATAAGATGTAGAGTCAGAAATTAGTAAATATTGCACCCACACCATCAGTCCATAGAGCCCAGGTGGTAAAAAGACAGCCTGGTGGCTGGTGCAGCTGAGAGGCTAGTGACTCTTCTACCTGCTCCCAAACCCCAGCCACACAGCCAGAGGTGTAGAGACCAGGAGGTAAAGAGAGACTGGTTGGCAGCAAAAGCTTAACAGTGACAATTTGGGGGCTACAGGAAAAACTGGGGCATCTGCAGACTACAAATATCAGCAGGTGGGCAAGTTGGAGCAGCAGTACTGCTACAACATGGGGCTGGCTGGTAAGGAAGCTAGCTCCCCAGCTTCCATTCCCACCCCCGCCCCACCCCACCGACCCACAACACAGACACCTGTGTGAATTGAGTCCAGGTCTAAAAACTTGCTGGGATAAGGCTCTGGCGCCACCTAGTGACCAAAACAAAATCACCAGCCACACTCACCTGAAACCAGGTGGCTTACCTGAGGTTAACACAAGGCTTTACCATTCAACAACCAAAGGGAGAGCCATCAGGAGGAGCCTTTTTAGGGCTAGTCCTTACACAGGAGGCCTCTGGATACCATGAGCCCCTGGGTGGAAAGAAGCCTCGAGATCCTTTACTTAGGGTTCTAAAAAGAGCCAAACAAAACTGCGGACTCTGGGAAGATTACTCTATCCAGTCATAGAGTGCTAGGTGTGGGGGTGGAGGTGAGGTGGGGAAAGAGTCAGCCTAAAACCACAAGGACTAGCTAACTGGGAACCAGACTTCTGAAAGGCAATTCTCCCATATGGATGTGTTTGTTGCTTGTTCGCTTGTTTGTTCCTATATTGCTCAGCTGGTAGATTTCTGTGCCTTTCCTTCATATTTATCCCAGCTTTCTGTCTCCTCTAGCTTTCTCCTCTTTCCCCTTCGACATTACTATTACTGCTGTCTCTTCTCGTCCTGTCAACTCCCATCCACTTTCTCCTCCTTTTCCCTCTAACCCCTTTTAACTTTCACCTGTTCCTATCACCTTCCTTCCTACTACATTTTCATTCATCCTCCTCTTTTCTCGAAGCAATTTCACTCCCTACTCTCTTTTATCTCCATTATTTTGCAAAGACATGCAGAGAAGATACAAGAATTTTGACAGAGAAAATCAGCCCATCTCTGCATTCCTGCAGGCACTTCCCAGAGACTAGAATTTTACTGGAAGAAGCAGAACCCAACAAGAAACCCTTGGCTATTACTAGCTAAGATGGCAGACACAACCTCATGGGGGGGGGGGGGTTTGAGGGGGTGGCAGATAAACAGGAGATCTTGGAACAAAGCACAGCCTAGAATATCAGAACTCTCCTGACCGCCCACTGCTCCCCTCAGCAGTGTATTTCCTCGATCTGCCTGTTCTGCTCCCCACTCTGTCTCTGGTGAACCGCCTCTCGCCGCCCCTGAACCTCTAGCCTGTACCCCAGTTCTGTATGCACAAATAAATAAATCTTAAAAAATAATTACTGATGTGAACTAAAATTGGGAATTAACCAAGTACTCTTGGAAAGAATATATTGGCACTGACTTCTGTGAAGGATAATCTGGTAGCCTTCATGAAAAAGAATGTTCATAGTTACAGAAGTTATGATTATTTTTATTGAACGATGTTAGTTTACATAGTGTTTTGTATTTTGGAAGTATAAGATCACCTCCATCAATAGTTTACAATGGTGGAAAATCACAATCAGTAAATGCCACCTAAACAGGACTTAAAATATTATTTATATTTTTCTCTTGCAACCTCTAAAAATAATGAGGTAGATTCTATAGATCCCACACATGGACAGAATGCTAATATAACTTCTTCAATAGCAAGGCATAGTAGAAAATTGATAACTTTTCGAAAGTACTGACACAGATATACAGGTAGGTGTAGAATTCTAGAAGGATAGATGTCAAATTGTTATGATGATTTCAACAGAAAAGAGAAACAGAAAGCAGGAACTGGATAAAGAACTTTCAATTTCTACTTGATGTATTTTCACTTTATTTGAATTTTCCATAACTCAGTAGTGCATTACTTATACAACAATATTTTTAAAAGAGAAGACCTGTCTCAACTAGGTCTGTTCCTATACAAATAATCTATTTTAGACCAGAAAATACAAGATCCATAAAGAATTCATATAACACAAATATAAAAAATACTGATAACCCAATCAAAATATGGGCAAAAGAACTACACAGGCACTTTCCCAAAGACATACAGATGGTCAACCAGCACATGAAATAGTACTCATTATCGAATGCAAGTCAAAAGCACAATGACATTCTGCCTCACACCTGTAAAAATGGCCTATATCAAAAAGCTAGTGAAGACAAGTGTTGGTAAGAAAGTGGAGAAAAAGAAAGCATCTTATACTTAGGTAGAAATGCAGATTGCTCCAGCTCCTATAGAAAACAGTATGGAGGTTTCCTAAAAGATTAAAAGTGATCTATCCACCATATGATCCAGGAATTCTGTTCCTGGTTATCTACCTGAAGAACACAAAAACACTAATTTGAAGGGAAACTTGCACTCTCATATTTAGCATTATTTACAATAGCCAAACTATGGAAATAACCTAAGTGCCAACAACAGACAAGTGGATCAGAAAGATGAGGTTAATATACACAATGGAATAGTAGTCTGTTAACAAAAAAGATGATTCCTACCATTTGCTGCAACAGGGATGGAGCAAGAGGGGATTATGCCAAATAAGTAAGAAGGAGAAACACAAATACCAGATGGTGTCACTTATATGTGGAATACAGAAATATCAAACCAAGGATCAGATGAAGTCAAACTAATAAAAAACCTTGGAAAGGTGAATATGGAAATGAAGCTGGGGTGGGAGGGTCTAAGAACAAAGTGGGGAGGGAGCACAGTGTGCTATGGGGGTGCACTGTGGGTGCTTTGGTAGTGGGTACGGTATAGTAACAATACCTGGAGGGAGGAAATCCTTTACCTGTAAAACACAGAAGTCAGAAATCAATACAAGGTAAGAGAGAATAGGAATAGGAAAGGAAGGGAGGGAGAAGGAATAGGGAACGAAGAGAGGGAGAAGGAAGCAGGGAGAAGGGGAGTGAGAGAGGTTGGTTTCCCCGACTGAATAACTGAGTTCTATCCTACATATATTGCCTAAATTTAAATGAATATATGTAAATGCTGTGTGTGTGGGGTGGGGGGGGAATGCTAAAGGAAGGTGATGTTGATAAGAAAATAAGACGGGGCTGGTGGTGGGGGGAAGACTTAACAATCTTTGCACAGCTCAATCAATTATATTCTGTTTCAAGTGAGGAAAGAATTTGTGTAAGCTCATTATCTCTTGTTACAGATTTAAGATATTCTCTCTTGGAGAATATGTCCTGACTATATAAAGATATTTTGAAGTACTGGAACAGGCTGTTAAGAGAAGCAGTAATATTAAATTCTCCGTATTTTTCACTATAGATTATAAGGAATATTTCATAATTTATTTCTTGAGATGACTTACAGCTCTGTCATTCAGTGATTCCAAGACCATCAGTACTGGCATGACCTTCTTGAAACTTGAATCCCACCCCAGACTCACAGAACCAAAATCTGTATTTTGATAAAGCTCCCTAAAATTTGTGTGTACTTTAAATTAAACTTAAATTAATAACAGTTCATATTATAACTCCTCAACATTAACATGTATTTGTAAATCAATAAACTTTTGATAATGAACAATTTTTTTTATTTTTTCATCATTATTAAGTATTTTTCTGGGCCCCTGCTGTTAGCCTTTGGGTTAAGTTTTAGCGCTATCACCAGTAAAGCCTGAGTTTGATCCCCTGCCAGGGAGCTAACACACATGGTACAACAGACCTCTCCTGACCCACCCTCTGCTCCCCTCATCAGTGTATTTCAGTAGATCTGCCTGTTCTGCTCCCTCCTCTGTCCTGGTGAATCCTCTCAACCTCTCTCCCCCTGCATTGCTGGCCTACACACAAAAAGTATTCTATTGATAAAACATTACATCAATTCAACCATTTATAGTCCCTTTTAATCATGAAAATGTAACAGAAAATTACAAGGTATTTATACTATAGTCCAAAAGAAATAGATAATAACTATAAGTTATAAAATACATCGATTATAACATTCTTAGGACTCACATAATTCCAACAAGGAGTAAGGTTGGCTTGCTATATACATCTCCTCATACATTTAATACCAGAAATTGGTATGAAATTGCTGGTAATTTTTAAAAGACAAGATGAGGAGAGTCTTCTTTCATAAGAATCCCAGAAGATATATTAAAATAACTCTCTGCAGGAAAAGATTAACTAAAATATTAGAATACACAATATCCAAATCAAAAGATATATTTTAGTAAATATGAAAGAAACATATGACTACAATTTTGCATCTAACATTAGAGCTTTAAGATTTTGTGACAGAAAAAAATCTGATATGCTTGATTGTTTTTCATCACCTAATTTTTTATGGTATTCTAGTTCTGCTTAAGGAGCTCAAAGCTATAAGAAAGACATACTCCATTTCAGTGAACAAATCACTTCAGAGTTTTCCAGGGCAGCTTGATTCAGAGGTCCTGGGTTGCTACAGCAACTTATTCATTCTCTGAGGACTAAGAATCGAAAGCTATGTTCTCCTCCTCCTTTTACTTTGCATTTTAGGATGACAGAAACATGACAAACAGCCAGCACTCAGTCACCATCAAGACCCCACCAGTAACAAAGAGGCTTTGTGATTGACAAGAGAAAAGAAAAAAGGGAGGAGACTCACATTTTCCTTCCTCTCAGCAAGACTGGCTGAAATTTTAGAACTTAAAAGCTTTCCTCATTTTGAGTAGCTCACCTTGCAGGTAAACACTTCCTGGTTCAGTGACTCAGTCACACTTGAGAAGCAAAATATGTGCTGAACATTGATAATGGTGAAAAAATATACTACTGTGCTGTGAATTTCAGCTAAACACAGTTTTAAGTGATATTTTTCCTCTCCCAGACAGTTCAATCATTTAACCTATGTAGCAAAAGCCTTCATATATGGGTATTTTACTTGAAGATTTAAGAATACATACTGGAATAAATCCAAATCATTCCAACTTCTGTTCTCTGTGATACTTCGAAAAATAAAAAAATACAATATGATATAAGTATTAACACAATTTCCTTCCATGCCTTTCAATGAAATAACTTTCTATGACAAAGACAATGATTCTGAAATATCTACAAACAGAAAAAACGGTGAAATTCACCTTCAAAATATAATCAATATCAAATATATACTCAAACTATAATCATACTAAGAACTGATATGTACACTTCCCAAAACTTTAAATTTAATTCTACTCAAACAAAATTGGAATGTTTTAACAAGGGACTTTATCAATAAAATACTACTCCAGTGATCAGTGTTATAGTTTTTTTTATTAAAGATTTATTTATTTATGCATACTGAACTGGGGTATAGGCCAAATGTGCAGTGGCAGTGAGAGGATTCACCAGAGACAGAGTGGAGAGTGGAACAGGCTGACTGACAAAGTACACTGCTGAGGGTGTCAGTGGGTGGGTCAGGAGAGGTCTGCCACACCTTGTGGGTAGGGATCGAACTCATGTTGAAGTGGCTTTAGCTTCTTAGTGCTGTACTTTAATCCGCTGCACCACCAGGGAAGACCCTGATCAGTGCTGTTAACTGGTTATCTATCTTTTCATATCTATCAGCAAGTACATTAATTTATATTTGCAACTATGTTCACTAAAAGTCTAAAGGTTTCATACAAATAAATTTAACTTGACTCTTAAATCTACTTTCTTGCAGTTAACAGATTTTACATAGTATATAATTCTCAAATTAGACTTCATTGACAACCCTGTAAAACTTTTTACATGGCAATTTTCAAATTTCACTACCAAGTTAAAAAAATATTAATTCATAAATATCAGGAAAGATGTTCAGTCTTATCAGTATAATACTATGATAGCATAGTCTCATATAGTCTTGTAACCTTACTGTGATTTTTTCCTATTACTTCCCTTTTAACTCTAAAGTGTAGAGTATCAAAATAAAAGGCATGCATTTTCTAAAATGCAGTCCTCACAGTTCTGTAGATATTAAAAAGCCTTAGAATACATTTACATAATCTCCTGTCATTCTCCAATGAAACATTCCTTCTTAAAATATACCTCAGGAAAGACAGAAAAAGTTTCCTAATGTACTTTTTC
Organism: Condylura cristata; assembly: GCF_000260355.1. NCBI lineage: Eukaryota > Metazoa > Chordata > Mammalia > Eulipotyphla > Talpidae > Condylura > Condylura cristata. Next base: position 49,532,707 of record NW_004567116.1, on the reverse strand, counting down.
AAAACATCCCTATGTGCTCATAAATAAAAGGGCAACATCCCTGAGATATAGCAACCAAAGGAATGTTTAATGGCTTAATAAAGAAACACCACTCCATTGTGCAAGAAAGATCTGTTTCCAGTTCAGTTTTCTGGTAAACACTTCATTATATATTCACATATTATACAAACTCATTATTTAAAGTATATCACTCAATGTTTTAGCATATTCATAGACATATGCCCATGATAATTACTTTGAGAACTTTTCATCACCATTTAAAAAATCTGTATCAATTAGTAGTAACTGCTCCATTCCCTGTCCACTAGCACAGGTAACTCAAATCGACTATCACCATGCACCTATGATAGACAATTCATATAAATGGGACCATACAATATGTGATCATTTTAGCCAGATTTGGACAATAAAAACAGGTAACATTTACTGAGTGTTTTTTGAGTAAACTGAGATGTATAAGTGTATAAATTTATTTATTTGAATTCTATGGTTTTGGTTAACAAAGTACATCTCATGCTATTTAGCCATAAAATGGTATTTGGGTTAAGATAAAGAATTTAACTCAATTTTGATGCTTTTAGACTACATTGTAAAAGATTCCCATTAAAAGAATGTTATTTAAGAGCCCTCCCTGGTGGTGCAACAGGTTAGGAGGCAGCACTACAAGCTGGCTGCAGCCTCAGGGCAAGTTCAATCCCCAGCCCCAGAGGAGATCCACAAGGCAAGCAGACCTCTCCTGACCCATCCCCACTGCCCCCCTCAGCAGTGTACTTCATCAATCTTCCTGTTCTGCTCCCCACTCTGTCTCTGGTGAATCCTCTTACTGTTCCTGGACCTCTGCCTTGTACTCCAGTTCTTTGTGCATAAATAAATAAATCTTTAAAAAAAAAAAAAAAGAATGCTGTTTAAGAGAAAGGAAGCTGACATGAAGACAGTTGCTGGCCTACACCTTGGGGTAGCAAACAGTCTTCAGGACTATATTTGTAATAGACACATGAAACTTAATGGATTTCATTAGAAAGATGAAAAACCTTTCCCAGTTGATTTATTCAGCTCATCTTGGCTATTGAGAACTTGTCACTATGAACATAGGGGAACATGTATCTCTTTGATTTAGTATTTTTCTATTCTTTGAATACTTAGAAATAGAATTTCTGAATCATGTGATATTGAGGGAATTCCCATACATCATTCCATAGAGGCTACATCAATGTATAGTCCACCAGCAACGCACATGAGTTCCTTCTTCCCCATGGTTTCTAGTTTTTTTATATAGGCCTTGATCACTGTTGTCAGATGATACCCAATTTTAGTTTTGATTTGCATTTCTCAAATAATAGCTAATACTAGCATTCCTTCATATGCCTGCTGACCATCTGCACACATCTTTTTTATCTAATTGAATAGACAAAAGTTTTTGATTGGGTTGCTTATTTTGTTTTTTGTTGTTGTTGTTGAGTTATATTTTAACATACTTTGGATATTAACCTTTTTTTAGATGCATGATATACAACTATCTTCTGTAGAAGATTGTCAGACCTCTTTTATAAAAGCAATGCTCCTATTTATGTATAACCTGCCCTCATTATTTGATCCAGTCCCGAAGACCCACCCTCATGCCTCCATATTCTAATACCATTACTCTGAGGAACAGGATTTCAACATACAAATTTCCACTAGCTTGGAAATAGATAATGAAAATGAGTAAAAAAGAACAGTCAGAATATAGATTGTGACAATTTTATAATTTACCAAGATGATATTACAATAAATTCTGGGAAAACATTGCTATGTAACTATACTGAAAATATACGAAATTGAATGTAGATTCCTAAAATAAAAATGCCACTCTGATCAAACATAGCCATGGCCTCCTGTTATTCCACTGCCTATGGCAATTATTTCCCTTTCATATACCTTCTCTATAAGCAAGAGGTGAGACAGAAGTAGCTACACAGAAACAAAGTCAAGTTCTTGGTAATTGTTTGATTATGAAAAGATGATCAAAAAAGTACTTGCAGATACTGTTAAGAATCTCCTGTGGTAGTTGAGTTATGACAATACTATGTGCTATAATTCTAGAAAAATTTGCAACATGCAGGTAAAAATTTGTTGTTCTATTCTTTACCCCTTTTAATTATTTTAGATTTTTATATCCTTTTTTAGAAAAAGATTTATTTATTTATGCATACAGAAGTGGGATACAGGCCAGAGGTACAGGAGCAGTGAGAGGATTCACCAGCGACAGAGTGGAGATCAGAACAGGCCCGCTGACAAGTCACTGCTGAGGGGAGCAGTGGCAGGTCAGGAAAGGTCTGCTGCACCATGTGGTTCACCTCCAGGGTGGGGATCGAACTCATGCTGAAGTGGCTTTAGCATGTTGTGCTTTAACCCACTGGACCACCAGGGAGGGCCCTATATCCTTTAAAAAAAAAAAAAAATATATATATATATAGTTATATATACAGAACTGGGGTGTAGGCCAGAGATGCAAGGGCAGTAAGAGTATTCACCAGAATCAGAGTGGGGAGCTGAACAAGTAGATTAACAAAGTATACTGCTGATGCAAACAGCAGGTGAGACAGGAGAGGTCTGCTGCACCATATGGGTCATCGTCCCGGCAGGGTATTGAACTCATGCTGAAGCAGCTGTGGCTAGCTTCACAGTACTAAGCTTCAACCCATTTCACCACCAGGGAAGGCCTCTGTATTATTTTAATAGATGGTCTAACAACCAGTTGAGAATACTCAGGCAATAAAGACACATTTGGCCAAATCTTGCTATTTTGGAACTCAGAACAATCTACATCTCCCCATACTCACTCCATTCTCCTCCTCATGCCAAACCTGCACTTCCCCAAACACAGTGTCTATGCACTCTATACTTTAAAGATAACTACTTCTCTAGTCTCCCAATTGTTAATCTGCCCTAACAGCCCTTGTCAGAATGGCAACATAGAGAGGAAGAGATGGAGAAGTATAAAAATTGAGCAAGAGTGAAAGAAAAGCCCTAGTTTAAATCATAATCCCAATCTTGTGGCTCGTTAATGTGTAGTTTTAACCCTATACTTCATTTTATTTTTAACCATTTTCACCCTAAAAGCTCCAACTCTGTTCTTCTGCCCTTGGCTTCCCATTCACTGTGCTCTGAATGCTTGCTCCAAGCAGCTCGGAACTGGATTAACTATCAGTTCTGCTTTAGCTCTAACATAATGAACATCAGTGTACATTCCCAAATAAATAATACCATAAACATTATTTGTGATAGAATATCATAAATATTAGTTCTACAAGTACATTTTATGGATTAATACATAGGTTTAATACTTTTTAAGAAATAGATAGTGGAAATGATTTTTTTAATGTAACTTCTCATAGCCACAGATAAATTTACAAATGAAAATTTTAAGATGAAAGAGACCGAGTAACTTGCTAAAGGCCACAAATTAGTAAATGGTAGAGCCAAAACCTAAAGGTAGATCTGTTCTGTGCGGCAAGAAAGATGCTCAATTTCTATCACAACCTGGAACCTCCCAAAACACATCTATTTTTCATTAAGTCAATGAAAATTCTGAAAACACAAATTTTCTGCTTCACATCATTAAATGTTTTAATTTTAGTGTCATTCATTCAAGCATTTCCTGGACATTGTTTTACCCAAAACTTCCTCCATTAATCAGTACCAATACTAATAAACCATCACTGACAATGGGAGAGGGGGTATGTGAACTGTACTTAAAGAAGCACCACTATTCTAAGAAATTTAACATTATTTATGATTTCTCTTGCCTATGGAAAATTTGATTGCTAAGACATCTGCAAAGGTAATGTTTTTATATACACAAGAGGAATTTCTTGTTAATCAAATAAAATGTTTCACTGAAAAATGCTTTGTAAAACATCTGTGAACTGTCACATTCATAACAAAAATATTTCTACTTCTCATAACTACTAAAGAGTAAACCAAACTTGTAAGAATTCTGTCACTATAATGACTACAATTTGTAAAATTTGGAACAAATTCTTTTTCATGACACAATTATTGTTACCACTAAATTCTAACTAAATTGAAATTTACAAATTAAAGAAAAAAAAATAAGGCTGCATAAAATAATAAAATAATACTGACTGTATTTATTATTTAGCTGAACAATTCTAGCAGAGGTTAAAATATATAAGATTAGAAGTATACATAAGGGTATCAGTTTTAAAGAAAAATATAATCACAAGTTATATTATTTTAACTACAAAATACTGACATGATCCATTAAGAGGCTCCCATAACCAGTTAGTGGAATGACAGAACAACTACAGGCAAAATAAAGTTACCAACAATGAATGAAAATAATATGCTTAATGTCATCACTAAAATTAAGATATTTACATATAGACCACCACTTAAAATTGCCATTTCAATTCATAAAAAGAAACCTGTAAAAGCTTTTGAACAACTTTTAGCACTTTTGACTTGACTGTGTACCATTAATGCTTTAGGTGTTGCATTTTAAGGTCATACTACTTCTCTATACACTATTTCTCTTTGTCCTTTACTGAAAGCAAGAAACACATCTGTTAAAAAATGTTTGAGCAATTCCTTTATCTAGGTACAAATACCTTAATAGTTCACAACCAAAGACTGAAAACAGATTTGCCACAGCCAGAATAATGCAATCCCCAAATGAGCAAATAATTTTCTACCCCGCCCCCATCCAAGACAAAGATAAGAGTATAATTGTAAAACTTGATAGCAAGTAGTCATTCTCAGAGGAAGTGATTTACAACATCTATGAAATTGTGTTTTCTCACCTTTTCTATTTAATATGAAAAAAACAACAATCTTATCTATCTCTATATCTTCATGTTTTTTTTTTCTACAGATGTGGCATGTTTTATAATTATGGAAGTCCTTATTTTACCTGCACATACCTTCTTAGAAATAATGGATTCATAGGTCCATGTTTTTTTTTTATAACATGCTTATTTATCTTTTAAGATATTTCCTGCATCTTTCAGCTAAACCATTTGTCCATGGCTCTCAAACAAAGCCTGGTTTCCTCCAAATCATCATGAATTATTGTAGATAAGTGGGTTCACTAATCTACCCATATATATGAGATCACATTGTTGACAAGCTCTCTTTCTCATTTTTTAAATTGTTGATCTTTCCTGCTTGTGAAACCTCTTATTCTCTTAAACTTTCCCATAATCCAGTCTATCTCATCTAAAAATAAAAAAATAAGAATAAATGCAGAAGAAAACCCTTATTCTTCCAATGATTTGCTTTCTTCCCCCCAAGCTCTCTGACTTTCTATACTGATTCTCCTTCCTCATTTCATATTTGTTTGTTTTCATTTCATCTTCATTTTCTGCTGAACCATACTGAGAAATAATTGTCAAATATAATTGCATACAATGTAAATGCATAGCATGTCACATGAAAATGCTAAAATTTCTCTAGCAAGTTAACTTTTACCTTACTGAACATATCTACAGCATTAACACTAAAGATAATGTCCTCTTTCCTGAAATTCTCTATTTTAGTTAAATTTCTTTTTCAGTTTATAAACTACTTTTTGCTAAATTAACCACCATTGTGCTTGGTACTCCAAATAATAAGCTCAGTATTTTTTCACACTCCAGCTGTTATCCACTAGTAAGTCAAATAAATAAAATAGAACAGAAGTAGAATAGAAACTATTGAAATATATGTAATAAAGTACTATTCTGGGAAATGTATGTGTGTGTCCTCAATATAAATTAATGTAAAATATAATTTTTATTTTGGGTCACATTCAAAAAGTATGAAAGAGTTTGTGTCTTATTCAATCTCTACAGCCCTTCGAGGAACATATAACAATTTACACTTCTTTTTTTTTTAGATTTATTTATTTATTCATACAGAAGTGGGGCAGAAGCCAGAAATGCAGAGGTGGTGAGAAGCTTAAACAGAGACAGAGTGGAGAGCAAAACAGGCAAATGGACGCAGTACACTGCTGAGGGGAGCAGCGGGCGGGTCAGGAGAGGTCTGCCGCGCCATGTGGGCTGGGTATCAAACTCACACTGAAGCGACTACGGCTAACTTGCAGTGCTGCGTCCTAACCCGCTGGGCGACCAGGGAGGGCCCCAATTTGCACTTCTTAATCAAGAAAATATTGACAAGTTAATGTAATGTGTCCACGATGAAACAACTAAATATACTCAAGAAAAGCCCCTATTTATCTTCAGAATTTCAAATATCCACACAATACACATATTTCTTGGGTACATTTTCTAATTATCTCACCTCCTACTGTTTTGTTCTTCCTCATCTAAGCAGCAATTCTTATGATTTAAATTCATTTTTGCCATATCATTACTACAACCACTTCTATTATGGATACCTGCAACAGTATCCTCCCACTTGGAGGAGGTCAAAATGTTCCCTCAGACTCTCTAACTCACTCTGTACTGCTGAGAGTAATAGCTTCAAAATAAAAACCTAATTACTTAGGGTAAACTTTCCTGACCCTAAAATAAAATGTGTGACCTCTAAATTATGTAGGTTTTAATTATGAAGTTGAATTTTTGTACATTTATGTAATACTACAAAATATAAAACATAACTAATATTTAAGGAATTTTCATTAAAGTCAGGAAATAGTTGAAAGACCCAGATCAAAAGTTGCTATTAAAATATAATTCAAAGACACTAAGTTAAATTTCTAGAGAAATTCCAAGTATAATCACAATTATTTCACCCAGGAATTATAACTAATAGAGCCAACAATAGTCATTTTCATAGTTAAAAGTACATCTACATCTTAAGACTAATTAAATGCTTTATTATTTGTGCCTTCACAGAGAGTTGATTAGAATTTTTCAAATACAAGATATTGTTTCTAATATGTTTAAAACACACTACTAGATTTAATTTTCACTGGTTTATAGCTAAAAATGCAACACTTTCCCAAAGTTATATCAGATTATTTAAGATATGCTTATTGTGAGTCTAATGCTTACTGAGATTAGCTGCTATGTCTGTATACACAGAAGTCTGTAGACTAACTGCTACAGCAAGGCTGTCTTTCAACCTACATATTTAAACAAACTGTTGGATTTGTTGTTATCTTTGCAAAATCAGGTGGCAAGAATTTCTACATAGGTACTCTCTAAAATGGGATTAAATTAGTCACAATACCCTTCATGGTACTATTTTAAATTAAATTATTTTTTAAGAAACTATGCTGAATTTAGCTTTCTAATTTTTAGTGTTTTTACCATACATAGATACCTAATGAAAATAAAACCAATAAGAGAATGTTTCAAAGTGTCACACATTTCATTGCTTTTTTGTGAGTTAGGATTAAGTTCAAAATTTTTGTCACTTTGTTTCTGTTGTTGGTTCTTCTCAGTTAAAACAAGAAAGAGTGAGTGGTTCAGAAAAGTATTTCTTTTCTACACAAAACAACTGCTAGGATGATGAATCCTTTGCACCGAACAAATTCATGTTGACTTATCTTTGCCTAAACTGATGCGGCAGACTATATAATGCCCTAAAACTAAACTATGACAACAGACTACAAAATGGTAAAATGACTAAAGAAGCCAGAACCTTATGAAGAAAGGGGTTATATTAAGACTCTTCTTTCAAAAACATCTTTCATATAATGTACCACAATTCCTAACAGAATGTTTGTGCTGGCATTAAAAGACAGGTGGGTGGCAGGCAAATTAGACAAAACTATAACTCCAAAAATTACCTCAATTTAAGAACTTTGCACTGTTCTAGAATTCCATTTGAACAACTTATTTCTTATGGAGCAGACTGAAAACCAAGATCACCAAGTATGAGAGAATATATGTAAAAATTTTTAAACTACCAATAAAAATTATTATAGGTAGATATTTTCAATACATATTTTAGTAACCATAGTTTCAATACTAAAAAAATGGAGTTATTTGTAAGTAAATTCATAATATAATAAAACCATTACATACTATAAAATATAAAATACTTTTATATCCAAAATACCCAGAAAATACTTAATGAGTTACTTCCTCAAATTATTTCTTTAAAAAAAAAAATTGGCACGTTTTTTTTCTTTTGTGTTGGCACTGGAAACACAATTGACTCATTTCTAACATAAAATATTTCCAGTATATTGTTTTCAAAGGAGGTAATCACGAATGGATCACTGGAGACAATATCACTTAATATTACTTACCCAATTTTATTCAATTAGAATTAAAATAATTGTCAGTAACTGTGAACTCCAATAGCTAAAATGCAGTTGAATTTTAATAAGAAATTCTATGTGCTACCTGCTATGTAAAACATTGCTTGTCCATTCCAAACACATTAGAGTTCAGATAAACATACCACATCACTTTGTTTGGTTGTAGTATTTATAAATGGTTTCATTTTACCATTTACCAAGACTCTTTTGTTCAGTTTCTCAAACTAATTTCTGCCAAGAGCACTAGGCATTTGGCATTAGTATTTCTTCTAGGAGAAAAACAACCCCTTTCCTCAGAAAATTAAAAAATGTTTGTCTTGGCACAAAAACTTTGTATTGAGACTTCTGGAAAGTATTTTAAATTGATGTTTTTAGCCTAGACTTTGTGACTGAAACAGGAAAAGGTTCCATAGCTCTGCAACAAAATACAAATTTATAGGGCTGTGTTTCATTCTTTCTAGGTTGATGACAGGAGTTTTGAAATACAATTTCCTAGGATCATGCTAAAAATTGGGCATTAATATTCAACAAGTAATTTGTTTTCTTAAAACCTCAAAAACTCCTGATGACTAGGAAAGGCTAAAAGGTGATTAAATACAGTCTTTAAATATCATATTGGAAAGGATTGTTTCATTTAACTTTCTGTTGGAATATTGACAAAAATAAAATTTACTTGACATCATACTATGCTCCTGTATACGTCAACAAAACATGCATTGCTATATTTTTATCTATAGAACTATAGATAAACCTCTATGCCTCTGAAATAGATACAAGTATTGCAAAATAGCTTATCTTCAATGAACATAATTGAAAAAGGAAAGAAATGATGGGAATACTAACATGTTTACTAAGATATATTAAAAATCATAGTTCGAACAATTCACAAAGACCACAAGATAGCAGCAGTAACTTTTCAGCCACTAGTTATTGACAATAACACATTCTATTGCCGACTCTTTTCAGATCAAGACCTTTAGTCTTTACCCATATTTTCCCCTTCTAACTACCTGGCTGTCCTCTTATAAGAACAGTAACAGCTATCATATGTTATATGCATATAACATTCTTGGCAAAGTCTATATAAGTTAAAACTGTATCAGTGTAGGATGATCTGACACAAAATTAGTGGTTTAGAAATTCTGGAATGGCTGGTTTGTATGTGTTTCTTTTTTTAATGCAAATACCTACTAAGTACATCTTATGTATTTTATATGCCTATACATTATGGATTCATATACATATACAAATTAAAAATTCATAATTGACTTTGCTAATTAAGTATAATTTTGATTTTAAAAGTCTAGCCTTTCCTGCTATGATTTAATTCTACTTATATTTTTAAAAAATCAAGAAAAATTCTATTGAAATGAATGAAGTAATAGCAAAATAAATGAAAATTTATTTACTACTGAGAATGAAGATAATGAAGGAGCAGATTCTTCCTAACCAAATACCTCATTCTTCCACTATTGTGGTTTTACAACAATAACAGACAGAAATCATTCCCATAGGCATTGAAATATTGAACCATCCTACTTCTTACCCATACTCCTCAGTTTCAGTGCTAATGGAAAGTACAATTCTGACATTCTAAGCTAATTTAATATTTTACAATGGCTAGTATAGGGGTTACCTTAACAGAAAATATAAGCTCCCCCTCCACCCTTTTCCAATTTGAAAATATAATGTTGTATGTTAAAGGTGGAGAGAAGAATAACTGAAACAAGTTATTTCTTCATCAGAATTTGGGGATTATTAATTTATATATTCAGAATTCCAAAATGTACATAAGTAGAATGTACAGAAAACAACTCCCTTCTGAGCTTCTTTCTCTGTTCACTAAAGATCAGTGCATTGTTTGTTGACCAGTCTAGGATGGAAAAGTCTCAAGCCGCCTACAGAGCTTAATTATTTGGAGAACATTTTAGTTACATGATTAATAATAAAATTACAAAGGAACTTTTTTTTCTATTAAAACAAACAGGTATAATAGCACATACCTGAAAAAGAACATGTACATGGCAGCTGTGATGCAGAACAAAAGGACCTATAACAGGGAGAAAATACATTACTTTTAAAAGAACAGTGACATCAACATTTATATCTTATAAAAAAAATATACCCACAATTAAATTATGTGCCTGAGACAATTTAAGGATACGCAAAACCAATCAAACACATGTATCATTCCCTATTTTTCAAATAACCTATTAGGATAATAACTGGCTTGTAATATTTCACTTTTATATATATATTATAATACACATAGACATATTAATACAATATGCATATAGATTCACTAAGGCTGAGAGTTTTAAAAGGAAGTCAATTTTTTTATTTTATTATAATAGTTTATTTTTACATCATTTTGTGCCTTTTTCCATCTCAGTTGTAATCCCGTTGGACTTGACCAATTCACCCTTGTGCCATCACCATAGCCTTGTGAACTCCCCCTCCTCCTCTTTTGATCCCATTCCCCACTAAAATGTCTTCCCCGTAAAATGTCTCTGGTATATAGTTGTTCATCATTATTATTTTTCCTGGTTAAAAGGAAGGTCAATCTTTTAACTGCTTCTAAGGATATGTAAAGAAATGTGACTTCAGAATAATAGATTTTATATAATCAGCAAGTAAATAAAAATTTATTAACTATAATATCAAGACTATCATATTTTTAATGTGAAATACAATTCAGTGTCAGGTAATTCTAATCAATCAGAAAGACACTACAAATACAATCAACTCTGATAGGAGATACAAAAGCTATTAAATTCCTTGAAAAGGAGTCTCCCTGTGGTGCAAGGGATTAAGATTCAGCACAATAAAGCTACAACCAGCCACTGCAGCAAGAGATTGATCTTGTCAGTAAACTAACACACCTGGCACGGCAGATCTCTCGTGTCTGCACACTGTTTCCCTCGGCAGTGTATTTAAATATATTTGTTCTGATCTCCATTTGGTCTCTGGAGAATCCTCTCATCTCCCCCGCACCTCTAGTTTAAATCCTAGCTCTTTTGCATACAGCATTAGAACAAAATTCCTTGAAAAGCAGGCAGAAGCATACTCTAAAGAAGCACCTCCAACAGCATACGTTAACACAACATGCTGAGAAGGTACATGGAAAGAACTAAGAAGCCAAGACTTAACCAAAAGCTAAGTTATGCCACCAAAGTGAATCTCCAAAAAGCTATTTTAAATCACCAAAAACAGGAGTTGCAAATACATTCTTATGCTAACAACAATGTAACCTGACTATAAGGATTGTCAATGGCCTCACAAATAAGCAACTGACAGATGAACAATTTCTTTTAAATGTTCTAAAAGATTTATTTATGCATACAAGAAATGGGGTGTAAGCCAGAGGTGCAGGGGTAGGGAGAGGGGTGAGAGGATTCAGCAGAAACAGAATGGGAAGCACAACAGGCAGATCACTGAAATACCCTGCTCAGGAAAGTAGTGGGTGAAACAAGAAAGGTCTGCTGCTGCACCATACGGCCCACCTCCCGGGCTGTACCATATGGGCCACCTCTCGGGCCAGGGATCGAACTCATGCCACAACAGATGCCTATATCTTCACAGTGTTGTACTTTAACCCCTTACACCACCAGGGTGGTCCCAGGATGAACAATTTTAACTGTAGAAGACTGACCAGGAACAGCGTTCTTCCTAGTGGTGCAATAGGTTAAAGTATCACACTATGAAGCTCTCCAAAGCTACTGCAGCACAAGTTCAATTCCCAGTCAGGGAGCTGACCCACACGGCATGGCAGACCTCTCCTGACTTGCCCACTGCTCTCCTCAGCAGTGTATTTCAATAGATATGCCTGTTCTGCTCTCCACTCTGTCTCTGGTGAACCCTCTCACCCACCACATCTCTGGCCTGTACCATAAATAAAAATAAATCTTAAAAAAAAAAAAAAAAAAGGCTGACCAGGAACAAAAATGAAAGTGGTATGAAACAGTGTTTTGTAATATCCAATACAGATAGTTTATAGCCAAATTTAAAATGTATACTAGTTTTATTACAAGTCAAGTTTTGCCACCTAGGCTTAAGAGAAGTATTATAAATATAAGTATTAGAAATATATAAACCTATCAAGCAGATAAGAAGATAAGTATCAATTGCCACAAAACAACCATTAGTCAAGTGGTTATTTTGCATCTTCTAAATTTACAGAATATTAAGTACATTTCCAACCCTGAAGGAGTATAAAGCTCCACAGTTCAACTCTGTAGCTGCTGTTCACATGTGTCTATTTAAATTTTAATAGCTTTATTGAAGAAAATAGACATAGTTAAAGATATAGCTTTGTAAGTACTTATTGTTGGGTCCTTTGCCTGGACAGACCTCCCCACCTCCCCCACAGAATCATATGCACACTGTTGTGTGGAAACAAAGAATGAGCCATGGATCCTGCCTTGTGTTTGCTACCTTGTGTTCTTTGACCCCCATGTTATTGTCGCATGTTATTGATGCACTTGCTGAGAGCTTCCGCCTACCCCCAGCCTCAGGCTCCAGGCTGAAGGGGATAAATAGGGAAGGAGAGAAAAATAAAGTGCGCCTTTGCTTGCTGACCAAGGAGTGTGTGCCTTTGCTTGCTGACCAAGGAGTGTGTGCTTTAATCCTGACGTCCTTCGCTCAGACCATCTCTGCTGTCGTGCTGGCGCGGCACTTATATAGCAATAGATGCCTGTAAAATCATCATCATAATCAAGAAAATGAACATAACTATCACAGCCAAAACATTGTTAATGGCATTCCCTTATCATTTTACAGACCAGTTCCCCTAGTGAACACTGATGAAAAAGTTCTCAATAGAACCCTAGCAAAATAAATACAACAATATAGCAATATAAATATAAAAAATACATGCCTTAAAAGGCTTATATACTATGACCAAGTGGGATATATAACAGGGACAATACTGTTTCAACAAGTGAAAATGAATGTTATTCACCTTTTCAACAAAAAAGAAAGATAAAAACCAAAGAAAAGAAAGAAAGTAAAATGAAAAGACAAGCTACTGAGTGGGAGGAAATATCTGCACACAAAATATCTGACAAGGGGCTATCAACGCTATACAAAGAATTCACACAACCCCACCAAAAAAGAAAACAAATAAACCAAAAAATCACAGACACATGAAAAAAAATATACCTGGTCACTTATCAAATGAGAATACAAATCAAAACCACAATGAGACACTACCTTAAACTTGTGAGAATTGTTCATAGCAAAAATTCCAGAAACAATAAGTGTGGGTGAGGATCCAGAGAAAAAGTAACCCTCTTACAATGCTGATGTGGATGCAGTCTGGTTCAGCAACTATGGGTTTCTCAAAATATTAAAAATGGTCTCAACAATTCCACTTCTAGGTATCCAACCAGGGAATACAAAAAGAAACTTACACTGCAAGACCTTTAATAATGACCAGAATACGTAAACAACCTAAGTTCCTGAAGACAGATGAGTGGATTAAGAACACATGGCGTATGTAGTATGTATATAATGACATATTACTGGTAATCAAAAGAAGAAAAACCAATGCCACATGCAACATGGATGAAGCTGGAAGAGATTATTCAGTGTAAAATAAGCCATAAGGAGAAAGACAAATAATTGGATTTTGTCACATATGTGGAATATAGAGAAATCAAAGAGTCAGATAAAACCAAATTCAAAAAATCACCCTTCTAGAAAGATGATTGAAGAACTGACATTGTGAGGGGGTGGAGATGGGTGAGAGGCTAGAATAATAAAAGAACTAGGACAATGGACTGTGATGGTGGTCTACATAAGCTTGGTGATGAGGGAGCTGGAGACAATATCTGAAGGGGATATTCTATACATACTAAATCCAAACAATGATGTGAACATTATCTCAAAAAAAATTTTTTTAATAGTATTTATTCTGATGAAACTAAACATACCAAAACGTAGTCAAGTCTCTCTCTCTTTTCATTGTCAGTATTCTTGATTTATAACTTCAATAACAATAGTGTTAAAATATAACCTACATGACATCTGGTTGCTTTTTGTCTTCCATAAAAATGAAACAAAGTATATACTTATGGAAAATTTAAATATTAATTGAAAGTTGTGATTGAATGGAAGCTACATACCAAAACTACAATTCTGTTAATAGATGTTTAAAAAATAAACAGCTTTATAAAGCTTGCTAATTAAAGGATTACAGATGAATGTTTACATATAAAAAAAAAGATGTGAATTCATACACTGAACAAAATACTGACTGAAAGTATATTCCCAGACATTAGCATCAAAAACATTTTATTCATATCTCTATTATCATCTAAAAGATATGTAATTTATTGAAAGTAAAGGATGACCAATGCCTTGAATTTTAAAATCATCACAATATCCAGCTGTTTCTTTTATTTCTCATGTCCATTTCTCTTTTTATTGTCAATTAATTGGTCATCAAGTCATTAAAAAATGTGAGATAAATATGAAAAGGAAGAATAAGGAGTCAAAAGAAACCATGGAGAGTCTATACATTTTCCAAGTTAGTAAAGGTAAATCAAAAAAATAAAAGTGGGACCTCCCTGTTGAAACAACTGGTTAAAATGCAGCAAAATGAAACTATCCACATTCACTGCAGCACAAATTAAATCTCCAGCCAGGGAGGAGAACCACATAGCACAGCAGACCTCTCCTAACCTGCCCATTGCTCCCCTCAGCAGTGTACTTCAGTATTATTTACCTGTTCTGCTCCCCACTGTGTCTCTGGTGAATCCTCTCACTTCCCTACACCTCAGCCTATACCCCAGCTCTTGCATGCATAAATTAATAAATTTTTAAAGAAAAAAATTATAGCTTTTACAAATTTCATTCAATTTAATTAGGAAATATCTCTTAATTTTCATGCATAGCAGATAAAAAAATAAGATTTCTTATATTGTAGGCAACTATTTTTTATTCTTACACTGCCAAACAAGTTACTTTAACAATTCAGAAGAAAATAAAACAAAAAATCTTCACATGTCATTCAACCCAAGGTGGAGGAAGGTTTTATGTGAAACCAGGACAAAGTTAAAGCTGAAAAAATATGGTGCTTTTGGCAGGCAGGGCAAAACAGATGGGTTACCTAAAAGAAACCTCATTATAATAACTTATAGTTAGTTATTTTTATCCTAAGGTAGTATTTCCACTAACTTCATATAAGAACCGAGTTAAGGCTAACGTTATGTTTTTCCCTCACAAACATCACAAAAATAAATAAGTAACTTCCACATTACTTAAGTAGCTCACAGTAGGGTAGCACACAGCAGCACATGCCTTTATATGAATTCAGACTGCTATTTGAGAAAAGTCAGCAAGGCTAGTAGAGTTAGGGTTATTATCATAATCCCAACTAAGGTGGCCATAAATACATTACTCACTCACCACTTCACCAAACCCCAATGTACAGTGGACATCAGGCCAACAGCTGCCCTCCAGCTGAGTCCTACATGGTTTAGGTGTCCAATGAGAACTAACTCAATACCAATAAGTAATCCATAAACACAAAAAGCCATAAACATATATTGAAGGTTAAGTAAAATCTCTTACTATTATATTTCACTTATGTTGTGTTATAACATAAAGCCACACAGTTCTCCCAAATGGCATGTCCTCTGCCCACATTCAAGCCAGTTACTTGAACATGTGCTCATTCCAGAATTCATGAGAAAATCCTTCCTTGATTAGGCATGGCATTGTTCATATCTGTCTTGGTTCTCACTATTTCTCTCCAGCTGCAAATTCCTCTCTAAATAATCATTTCCCACTAACTACCATTTCTTCAGGCACAAAAGATCGCGTACTCATGTTTTTGCTTCCCCCACTCCCGCATTAAATATTTTTAAAGTCATGAAACACAATGAAAATGTACACTGCCTTTACAAAAAAAAAAGTATATATGTGTCTGAATTCTGGATCAGATGATGTATGAAAGACTTCAATCTTTCAAACTTAATCCACACAGATTTTTCCCCTTGAGCTTCCCAGGCTTATTACACCAAGGAAATACAATAGATCAAGATCTTTCAGCTGTGTTGGATAACCTTAACAAACCTTCATTTTCCATGTTACCTTTTTTATTTCACAGTAAACAACACAGATTCAGTATTTAATCTATCATTAAGAGCCATAATAATAATATTTAAATAAAACTAAAAAAGTCTAAGAGTGGTAAATAATAATATTGAAATATACCTTAAAAAGTCTAAGTTAGAGTGGTAAAGAGTTTAAAAATATCTATGGATATTTTTCAAATTTCAAAAGCCAACTTTACTCAATATCCAATAGGTGTGTAGAGTATTGAGAAGAAACTTAAATAGTTATCTAGTAAAAATAAATTAAGAATAAACTAAGAGATAAGGATCTAGTCAACTATAAAATCAAGTTTATCCAGGATTAAGTATTAGCTATGGGTTCCAAACTGATTAAAGCAAAGAGATTTATAGACCAGAGATTACTCCTGTCATGGAAATCTCTCTTCTGCTTTTCATTCTACCTGCATGTGGTCAAGATTTTGTATGAAAAATCCATATAGTCAGTTTTGGAGCTGTATCTAGACCACTCTTTCTAAAACCCTGGCAGGCAGCCTGACTCTATCTCAAAGTCATCAAACTCTTCACTCTATAAAGAGCACATTGCTGTAACATCACTAATGTTAACATTTTGAATTAGGAGATGGATGACCAGACAGGTTGGTTTTGATTCTTATGCACAAATGGTCTTCACAATCTTCTAACAAAAGGAAATACTACCTAAACTTTCTAAATAAACTCATAATAATGTACCTGCAAAGTTGAATACAGCTTAACTTGGAGAAATTCCACCTTTTTGTGGTACATCTCAATTGTTTTTTCAATGCCTTTATTGAAGAGTGTAAGGAAGTTTCAGATAAAGAATGTGATTCTCATGGTATTTTAGTACCTCCACTGTGTTAATAACTAGGAACACAGTTAACAATAGATAAGAGATAGGTATTTATCTCTTATCTATTAATAGATAATAATCTATTCCTATAGGAACTGTCAGAAAAGGAAAACAAAAAGTTGTTTTCTCTGAAATATCTTTTTCTTCAAAAGTTATCATTAATATGCATGAGAAGAAATGAAAAAAGGTTTTCTTAAACTTTCTCATAACATTCTTCATGTTTCCATAGCCTTTTTAGTATCAAGTAGGTACAGCTGCAGAGTTATAACTTACTCCTTACATTCTTTCATCAAGAGACCCATAGACAGTTTTTACTTAAAAATACAAACAACAGGAATACTTTCACTTACTATAATTATATTCCAAAACAGTACTTTAAAACACATACTATTGGACATGTACACCTATGACACAAATTATCTTTGTTAAGAACAGAGTACATTCATGTTTAACCATTTAAATTATAGACTTAACTATTTATCTCACCCAACACTCAGGTTTTATGAAGTGGCTATATTTTTAAAGATACCTTAGTTTAGAAAGTTAAAGCCTTCTCAAAACAGAGCTCTCTCATAGCATATAAAGATTATCTTGTGATATTTCTAAAACATGATGTCTAAATACCATTGCTATCTCTGCTCACAAAGTTAGAAAGAGATGAATAAGCAGTTATCTCAGCAGAAGAGAACAAGTCAATGTTACTCTACGAGGATGATTAGGATTACAACTGAGTAAATCCTCAAAAATAAGTTTGACAACACCAAAGTACTTTGAAACTGACATGAGTGTCCTTTCAGTCTTCAAATTTAATTAGTAACAAAAGTCAGGGGTGGAAACTGGAAAGTTCTGAAAAGTACTTCTAAATATAGTTTTCTTAGTTTACTAAATGTGAGGCATAGCAAAAATTAGGTATGTGTGTAAGTTAGCCAAAACTTTTCACATGGAAAGTCTGTCTATAGCAACAAATAGTCTGATTAATATTTTTATAGAAAAATCCCCTAAGGAAAGCAGGTGGTTCCTGGTATACAGAGAGTCTCAGTGTCTAAGCTATCCTAGGTATACTTTCCTTCGTATAAACTCTTATTTGTGGAAGAATGATTTCATTTGTAGAAAATTAAAAGACGTTAAAATGAGCAGCTTTTAATGAAAACTAAACACTAGAATATCGGTAATTACTCCATTTCAAAACATTCACTAGAGCTAGATTTTTACATAGATTGAGAGCAAAAAGTAAAGTAGGAAGTACAGCATGAATGACATGTAAAAAACTTTCCCATTATAAAAAAATATGGAGACATTTGAATTTCATTGTTTTCTACCAAACTACAAATCAGAGCAGTTTCTTAATTACAACTAATTTCAGCACAAAACTATTTCATTTTTTCATTTCTTTATGCATATGTAAATTAAACTGATGGTAAATTTTTCAGTAAACCCTGAAAAATTAAGTGGTCTCTACTAAAGTGACTATAGATCATTCTTAGTATTAATAACTTCCAGTATTAAAATTGCTTCTACTAATATTCTAATTTACTTCTGAGCTGTTACTTATAATTAGTTTCATCAATATTGTCTTTGAATTTTTTTGTAAGTAATTTGTAGATTTTCCTTATGAAATCTATGTGAATGACAACTCGCAAATTTTATAGCTCTTTGGGAAGACAATTGGTCATTTTAGAATGTTCCAACAGAATCACCATGAGTCAATGGAGGAGGGAAAAGAGATTCCAGCATTATCATCAACTATGGAAAGAGTATCATGTTAGTAACATAAGTATGTCAATTGTTCAGATTATTTAGGTAAGACAAAGGAGATGTTGAAGAAATAAAGCCCAAGGGAGATAAATTTGAAGAGATTAAATTACTCGAGAGACCAAACACTGAAAAGTGGCACAGATGCCTACTCAATAGAGTGTGAAAGAAATGAAATAGAGGATGCGATGCACATGACAGGAAGTTGCTAAAAAATGAGTTTTTACTACTTCACACCTTTGCCTAAGGCCAATATTAGCTCACAGTACTCACATCAGGCCCAAACTAATCTCAAAGATCAGTGACCATCAGCTAAATGCCTAAAACAGAATTTTTCATTCTTAGCAATGGAGACTTTTGGGTGCTGATAATTCTTGAGGCTGAAGAGTTGGTAAATTGTCTGTACATTGTTCCTATTTAGTAGCATTATCTAACAAATCCCAAACATTGACAGCAACCCAAAATGTCTCCAAAAATTGCAAAGTTTCTTGGAAGGGGTATAAAATTACACCCAGCTGTAACTATTTATCTAGAGGTAACCTAGAAATTCTTCATTTGGAGCACCCAAATAATCTTAGGCATTGATACAGCCTGGAAAACTATTTAATCTAGCCCTCTCTACTACATGAACCTCTTCTATCATGACTATAATATATCACTCTACAGCCTTTGCTTAAACAACTCCTAGAATAGACACTCTGAACTTTTATAGATGTACTTAAAGGTTTTCTTCATTACAGCACTGAAATACGCCTTTGTCTAAATTAGCATGATGAAGAGGGATGTATTTCAAAGAAACAAGGAAGGTTCAACACTCAAAAATTAATGAATGTAATTTACACATTAACAAAAGGAATGATAAAAATCATATGATTATATCAATAGCTACAGAGAAAGCAGCTCACAAGACCCAACATCCACTTATAAAAACTCTCAACAAATGGGGATAAAAGGAAAATAAGTCAACATAATAAATGGATATCTGACAAACCATAACCAACATAATACTCATTGGAGAGAAACTGAAATCTTTTCTCCTAAAATCAGGCACAAGACAAAGAGGTTCACTTTCACCATTACCACCGGAAGTCCTAGCTAGAAAAATTAAGCAAAAAAATATATATATATATATATATATATATATATATATATATATGTATATATATAAGAAACCCAAATTGGAAAAGAAGTAAAACTATCACTATTTGCCAATGACATGACACCATGTATTTAAAATATGTGATAAAATTAAAATACATAATTTCTCATGTGGAAAATATACTTTAGAAATGAACTAAGCAAAATATTTTTATGAGACTTTAAATCATTTGTGTTTTCATTATATAATTAATCTTATATATCTGAATCTTAGCTAACCTATTACCTATAATACTGGCTTTATTGCTGAAGTAAAGTCTTTTTCAACTAAAATAAAAACTGCAAAAACTATAAGTAAAACAAATAAATGCAAAAATGTTCTCCCAGATACAGGGAGGATGTCCCATTGTAGACGGGGACTGAAACCAAGGACTGCTGCAGGTGATGCTCCTACTACAGGGGGTTGCTAGTGAAGGCAGACAGACTCAAAGAAAATGTCAAAAAGGATCAGATGTTGAGGAAAGGCTACCAGAGAGTAAACAGAAGTGACTACAGAAGGTACCAAAGAGAAGCAGGTTGTTTTTTATCCAGACTTCAGGATTCATGGTCGGAGTTCCTTCAGTATTTTGTGCATCAGTGGCATTTCAGTCCCAGACCTTGACAATTTTGCAGAAGACTGCTGTGGGCTTCTGAAGGTGGAAGCCTTCAGTAGTTAACCGTGGAGAGGAAAAGGCTTTGCAAGTAGCCAAGCCACTGAAACAGGTCCTGGTTTTTGCTGTGGTTATATAGCCTGGCTTAGCTGCATGAGTGAGGCCATTTGTAGGATCATTTGGTGGCTGTGGCTGCTGTCCTCTGTAGTGTTGCTCATCTGGCACTGTGCTAGAGTATCTGCAGCTCTGGGAGAATCTCCTGTCATGTCTTCTGTTGTCTTAGTGAGTTGGAAAGTTGGAACCTGGCCTGGAGTCTAGCTACAATGTTTCCCAGGTGGGCAAAGACAGGGAGATGCCATCTTAGATACATGGCCTATTGTTTAGGAGAGGAACTATACATCCTTAGTGGTGAGAAAATGCCATAATAACAGTCTTTGTGTACAACAGCACATGACTTTGGGTTAAGTAAACGGCCATTATTGGCCTCAGTAACTCGTTTATCCCATTTGTTAAATAAATTCTTTTGTTATTTCCTGAGCCTAAGCAGTCTTGCAATTGTGTGTGTGGATGAAAAACGCAGACAGCATTTGGTAAAGTATTTGGGCAGCAGGGCCTTGGCCAGTTTAGGGTTCCCTTCCACCCAGTATCACTACAATCTTGTGTTGTCTCCCATTCCACAATACACAATAATATCTGCGAGTGGAACACACAGAAAATATGTGAGAAAATATCTTCACTATTTGGGCACATACTTTAAAATTAAAAAGGAAGAGAGATGAGAATATAGGTAAGTCACTGTACCCTTCTCCTAAACAAACAAAAATGGGCTCAGGGACTATAAAGAGATGCCATAAAGACTATCGATGTGATTTGTAATACAGTATCTCATATACTCTCTAGAAATAAGTCTGTCCTAGTTATTTGCCATTTTAGCAAATTGGATTTCAAAAATCGCAGTGAATTCAGCACAAGAGGGAAAGGGAAAAGGGAATGCTGGGGGGAGGTACAAAAAATAATGATGAATAGTAGAAGGAAAATACAAAAGAAAATATTGATAGGAATCATACCTGTTTGTAAAGTTGGACACAATTTTTCTACCATCTCAGATCACATACCCCTTCGCAATATGATTTTGCTACTATGTTCCTAGAAAGAGATAGAGACTAGTTCACCTATATTCCAGGCTACTTCTCTGACTTTCCCCTACCAACAGAATGTGACAAAAAGTGATACAATGGATCACCAGCCTAGCTCCACTGCTACCTCTTTGGAAACTTAAGACCTTGAGACAGGCCCTCCCTGGTGGCACAGCGGGTTCAAGTGCAGCACTGTAAACTGGCCGCAGCTGCTTCAGCGGGAGTTTGATACCCGGCCTGGAGGTGATCCACATGAGGCACCCTAAACCCACCCGCTGCTCCCCTCAACTGTGTACTTTGTCGATCTGCCTGTTCTGCTCTCCACTGTCTATGGTGAATCTTCTCATCTCCCCTGCACCTCTCTCTGTACCCCAGTTCACAAAAGTCTGAGGCAGCAACTGAAAGGTGAGACCAGAAAAAGACAAGTAAAGTGTAAGCTCAACATCATCCAAAACCATGAAATCTCAATCAAGGCATCAGAAAACCACAGCTGAGCGATTCCAAAACAGATAAGTAAAAGAATTGCACAGCTAAACCCAGTTTAAACTACTAATCAGATTCACAAGTAAATAAAACAACCTTGTTTAAAGGTGCCAAATATAGGATAACTAATTACACAGCAATATAAAGTAAGCTACTCTCACAGTAAATATTCATTTGCAAATCATCATAGAGAGCTCCATCCAAAGTAATAGGTGCTAAATTTATAAATATTAAGACATTATATAATACCTCGTGTTAGTAAAAATAATACATTCCTCTTAAAGAGAAATATGTGGCATCTTTTAGAAACACTTTAATTAAGATGATGTAAAATAGTTTAGTCAGTCCAGAGTTTACAGAAAACTTGGATTTTTATATTACCAAATAATGAGTTCTATTGGTTTTCGATATACACAGAAACTATAAGAGTTGTACAATGAAACTCTTGAACACCTTTATTTCCATATTAATTTTGTTAGTGTTGAGTAGGAGGTCAACTATGAATATATAAAACTGTGAAAAAAAATTTTAATGACCAAATAAAGATGCATATTTGGGCTACTAACACATCTTTATGCAATGCCCTTTTCAAAACTTTGACTGAATAAGGTCTTGTAACTAATAGTTGTTATAGCAGTAGAAACTCTTCATAAGTAAACCATAGCTTCAGTCTTTCCTACCTATAACATTCCATA
Source organism: Condylura cristata (assembly GCF_000260355.1). Lineage (NCBI taxonomy): Eukaryota > Metazoa > Chordata > Mammalia > Eulipotyphla > Talpidae > Condylura > Condylura cristata. The sequence goes on along the minus strand of NW_004567116.1, from coordinate 49,509,729 downwards.
ATGATGTAATATAGTAAGGAAATTTTAAAATACTTCTTTTTAAAAAAAGACCACTAAATTAAGGAAATACTGTAATCACTGGCATGTATATTTTTGCTTCATATCCAGATGCTGTAGCAAAAAAAAAAAAAAAGTGTTATAAAAAATTAAAAAAAATTAAAAAATTAAAAAATTAAAGATAATTTTGGCCCTCCCTGGTGGCACAACGGGTTAAAGCACTGCACTAAGAAGCTAATGCCACTTCCTCATGAGTTGGAATCCCACCTGCCCTGGAGGTGATCCATCTGGTGTGGCAGATCTCTCCTGACCCACTCACTGCTCCCCTCAGCAGTGTACTTCAATGATCTGCCTATTCTACTCCCCACTCTGTCTCTGGTGAAGCCTCTCACTGCCCCTACACCTCTGGCCTGTACCCCAGTTCTCTATACACAAGTAAATCTTTAAAAATAAGAAAAGGAAAATTCTGATTAATTTGATGATCTAAAGCATAGCCTACAAATAATTAAACTCCCAACATAAGTATTCTATATAAAAATTTAGTATACCTATCACCAATACTACTGAGTACAAGACATGTGAAAACATTACACTTTTACAATGGCAGAATACCTGGGGAAGATCACTGGGGACCCACAGTACTACGTTGCATTGAGGATTTCCTATCGTCTAGGAGAGAGGTTCTCAATTATGTTGTAATCTTAAGACACTTTAGAATTAAGAAGTTAAAATTCAGAATACTGAGTGAGTATAGGTTAAACCTGTAATCACTGCATCTTGATAAGGTTATTTAAAAGCATGTTTAGACTAAAATCATACCAAGTAACTTCTCTGATAACAATGACATCAAACTAGAATGCAAATACACACACAAAGGGGTGGGGTGAGGAGGACGGGACTTGAAATACGTGCAGACTAAACAACATACCAGAGAATAACTACTGACTATTAATGAGGAAATCAAAGGAGAAATCAGGAGAATAAGTATGAAGACATGTACTATCAGAGTTTCTAAGATACAACAAAACATCTGTATCAAGAAACAGGATAGCAAGTAAATAATCTGACACTTTCAGAAACTAGGAAAATATGAACAAATGAATACAAAAGCAATTAGAAGGAAAGAAAATAATAAAAATTAGAGTGAGATAACAAACAAATAAAAAAACTGAACCAAGAGCTAGTTCTTAGAAAAGATAAACAAAACAGACAAATATTTAGCAAGCTCATTAAGAAAAAAGAGAGAAAACTCTTATAAATAAATATATTTAGAAACAAAAAAGAAGGTACAACAGATATCACACAAATACAGAGGATCCTAAGAACATCTTTATGCCATCAAATTGGAAAATTCAGCAGAAATGCACAACTTATTAGGATCAGCACAATTATTAGGATCACACAACCTCCCAAAACTAAGTCAGAAATGAATAGAAAATTTGAACAAGACTAATTACAAAGCAAATAATTGAAACAGTAATCAAAATGAAAGCCAAAACTAAAAGTCCATGGCCAGATGCTTTCAATGCAGGGCTACAAAACATTCACAGTAACTGATTAGAATTATCCTTAAATTCTTCCCAAAAATTTGAAGGGCAAGTGCTTCCAAATACATTTAATAATGTCAACATTATCATGATACTAAAAGCAGACCAAGTCAATGCACCACAAAAAAGAAAACTATAAACTAATATCCCTGATCAACACAAATGTAAAGTTCCTCAACAAAATTTAGCAAATCAAATTCAAGAAAACAATAAACATATTATACACACCAAGATCAACTTTGATTTAGTCCACAGATGTAACAACTAATTCAATGCATAAAAATAAGTTGTTGTAAATTACCACATCACCCAAAGGAAAGATAAAAATCATAAGCTCCTACATATATATGCAGAAAAAGCATTTCCCAAGATCCAACATGTATTTATGATAAAACTCTCAGTGGCACAGAAAGAAAATCTATCAGTGTAACAAAAGCTATATACAATAAGCCCAGAGTTAACATCATACTCAAAAGGGGAAAACTGAATACTTTTCCTCTAAAATCAGGTACAGGACAAGGATATCCACTCTCACCACTATTATTCACATAGTATTTTAAATCCCAATAAGAGCAATTAAGCAAGAGAAAGATATAAAATAATTCCATGTTGGAAAAGAAGAAGTAAAACTATCACTCTTTATAGCTAACATGTGAACATACATGGAAAACCCAGGAAGCTAGCAGGTGATCAAGAAAATTATTTATTATTGCAACAGAAATAATTAAATGCCTAGAAATTAACTTTGATCTAAAAAACCTATATAATGGAAAACACAAGATTGTTAAATAAAAGCAGATACAAGAAATGGAAAGAAATTCCTTGCTCATGGATTGGAAGAATCAACATTGTTAAGATTATCTCCGTTACCAAAGTAATACACAAATTCAATGTAATCCCTATGGGAGTTGCAATGGCAACTTTGAATTTTGACAGGTAACTCCTGGCTCTCCCTTTCTTGCATGACCAAGAACTTGCAAAATCCTCCCTCAAAATTACTGATGAAATCATTTGAATTTCAGTCAAATTTTATTTTCATTTGGTAACTATTCTAACTCTTTAGATTAATTATATGTGTCTGCTTTACTCCATTTTGTGACTCTCATAATTGGAATATGAGGTATTAAGTTATCAATTACTAGTAAGAAAAAAAATGCTAAAGAGGTCATTTGGGTAGTATAAAGAGTAATTAAACAAGAAAGTGTTACATGTGTGGTGTTAATGTCTTGGCAGCCTACATAAGCAAAACAAAACGTATGCCAGAAATAATTTCTGTAAATACCTCAAGGTTAAAAAAAGCAAAATCTGGGCCCAACCTGGTGGCCCAAAGGATTAAGATGCAGCACTACAAGACAGCCACAGCCACTTTAGTGCGAGTTGGTACCCCTGCCCCGGATGTGTCCCACATGGCACTGCAGACATCTGTCTCACCCACTCCTCCTCTCAGCAGTACTTCCTCGATCTGCCTGTTCCGCTCCCAACTTTGTCTCTGGTAATCCTCTTACCCCCGCACCTCTGGCCTGTACCCCAGTTCTGTATGTATAAATAAATAAAACTTTAAAATAAAAAAAGTCACAAAAGTCAACCAAGCTTTCCCAAATAAGGCAAATGCTTAGCATATAACCCATCAAATACTGTCTTACATTGTTCTAAATCTGTCTGCTCTTAAAAGCCCTTCCCTACCTCCTGTCCATAGAATATTCTACTTTCAGTTTAATATTAGCCAGTTAGAAATGATGCTTGCTCAACATAATCTCGCAAATGTAAAGTCAGTACATCCTTAAATGGTCCATAAATACAAATTTATTCAAATATCAATAGGGTTATGAAAATTAACTGTTATTATCAGATAATATTCACTACTAGCTATATGTATCAAGACTTACTCTTTATGAACGATATATAAAATCTGATTCCATTCTCTTAACAATCATGAATAGATTTCACTTCCATTTAACATGAGAAAATATCTCTAAAAAATTAATAAACACACCTCAAATCCCACACCTATAAAGTCAGAGAACCTTTTCCTTGCCAATTGACTACACTTCTATACAATCTCAAGAGAATTTGAGTACTTTAAACCCAGCAATCTTTACTCACAAAGGTGTAACAAAAGGAATGGTTTAAAAACAGATCTCTAGATGTTCCTTCTCTTATCAATGAACCCTCCCAATCAGCTAAATGATATATTTAAAACTACAAATAAAATGCATACAGCTCCTAGGCGTGAATAGGTAGAAATTACCAAATAATGTTAACAGTCCTGTTACCCCTGTATTCTACTGGATCTCCTTAGTTCTATGTGCTTTTCCTATTCTTTTCAATATACTTTCATTCTATGCATCTCACATAAGTCCATGAAAATAAGATGCCTAGGAAAATAAGATGAAAAATACAGAACTTCATAACAGTGATATTATCTCTGCTTTAAAATATTCAGTGACCTAGAGATATATTAAAAGTATGTAGTTATGCAACAGTAATAAATAGCATATCTACATCAAAACCCAACTTTATTAAAAATTTCATAGTACAAAAAGGCTGTATGTTGCCTCACATAGTACTAACGGTATTTGAACCCATACTGTGCATAATTTGGGCAAATTAAATAAGCTATTTAAACCTCAGCTTTATATTTATAAAATAGGGCAAACAATGCCTATCTTTGACAGTTTTGAAGACTTAATGAAATGACAAATGCATGGGAAAGTTTCAATACATTACTTGGCAAAATGATGTTTCAATAAATATTATTTTGGTATAGTTTAGAAAATGTACACTCAATTCAATTAAGTAAACAATACTACCAATGAGTAATAACAAAACTAAGAACAGTGGTCCATAAAGTCTAAAGGGATATCTAAGGGACAACTGGAAGAGCTATGAACCTATTTCAGGAATAGCAGAGATCACAGAAATCAGAAAACAAGAGGAATAATGTGAGATGACCACAGCAGAAGTTCTACAAGCAATTCAAAAGCAGAATTATTAATTTCTCCAACCATTTCACCAACTATTATTTTGTAAGCAAAGTTTACCCAAGGTGCTGCGTCACAAGTGCCCAGTATAAGAACTCAAAATCCCAAAGTTAATAACCCAAGTCTATGAAGTAAAATATATCTGAAAAATACTTGCTAACAACACTTTGGTAGCTATCCTGCTTATCACATCTTGCCTGGATAAAATACATGCCTTCATTATTATTTTATTTTATTTTTTAAAGATTTACTTATGTATGCATACAGAACTGGGGTACAGGCCAGAAGTGCAGGGGTGGTGAGAGGATTCAGCAGAGGCAGTGCCAGGCACAAAACAGGCAGATCAACAAAGGACACTACTGAGGGGAGCAGGAGTGGGTCAGGAGAGGTTTGCTGCGCCATGTGAGTCACCTCCCTGGCCGGGGATCGAATTCTTGCTAAAGTGGCTTCAGTTTTGTAGAGTTGTGTTTTAACCCACTAGGCCACCAGGGAGGGCCTGCCTTCATTATTCTTACCATCAAAGCAGGCCAGTGGAATTTTTATCAACCTTACCAATAAGTGGGTTATTCTGTACCACACAGGTTCTACCATGAAGACTAAAATAAAAATATTTATTAAACTATAAAAAATCCAAGCACTGAGATAAACTCAAGTTTCAATAACCACCTATTGCAAAAATGCTATATATGCAGGTCTCAAGTTGTGAAAATGAAAATAAAATTCCCAAATAATAGCTGCTGCTATAATCGTTTTAGAGCTATTATTATCCTGTCAAAATATTAAATATTAAATATTAAATATTTGTGCATTAAACTTCTGGTGAACTCTACTGTATATAATTAATAAGTATAATTAGACTAAAATTAAATGTAAACATTCCTAACATTTTTCTGATGTAGGATTTATTATGAATATCTTATTGAAATTTGCCCTCACTGTGAGATTTGTTTTTATACTGCTTCATTTACTAAATTACTACCTCTGAACAATGAATAAAAGCAGCCCAGTCTATTAGATAGGAAGAAAAGAACATAACATTTAAAAATTCTTGAGTGAGTTACATATACAATCACCTGTTTTCTTACAGTCTTAGATTAATCTGCGATTTTTCACAATTTTCAACTTTTATCTACTACATACCAACATGTGTTACTAGCATTATAGAACACTAAATCACAGCATTTCACAAATTACTGCATATTACCATCAGATGTGGTTTCTAAAGTTTTGCCAACAATATGAAACAGACTGATCTTTCAAAGCAGATTCACATCTTTTCCTCACTTTCTGAAATGTTACTATAAAGTTATCTTCAAAAAAATATCATTAAATGAATAGCATTTTAAATAACTAGAATAGTGCTCCACTAGGACAATGAAAGTGACTGGCCAAAGTTTGTGATAAAAGGAAAATAAAGATGCATTACAATAAGTACTGAGAAAGGGAATCCTCGTGTCTATCCTAACAAGCCTATCTACCAGAGGTTATTTCTAGAACTTTAAAAAGGACAAAGAATCACCAAAATAACCATCATTTGCCCTGATTGCTCAATTTCCTATTCTGTGACCAGCAGAATATTGGGAACACTGAAGGGCATGTGAATGGACTCAGGAAAAGAAACACAGAGCAAAAACAAAATCTAATTTAAATTACTACATTCAGCCAAATTTTACATTAGGTTGGAAAAATAATATGTCATTGTATCTTATTCATCTATTTATCTCCAGTCTATCTTACTATCACAAGTGTTAAATATTTAAATGATATTTCTTTAAAATCTGCCTATAACATGTCTTCTGTGTCATGGAATAAATAACATTCATACTTTCAGAGAATATCCAAGCTTCACATCAACTGTAATGTTTAATTATAGCTCTCATAACTGGCAATCCCTCTACCCTCCTCCAGCCTCTGATCTCTCTCAAATATGAGTATTAGTTTTGATGCTAAGAGTATATATCCTACCCATCAAAATCTAGATAACTACAAACATGTTCTGTTTCTCAGTATTGAATTTCATTGACTCATGGTAAACTGACAGAAAAGTCTTCCTTATACACCATTTTCAATGCATCCTTGTTACTCCATACACATAGGTCCTTATTTTCGCTTGAAAATCCACAAAGCTACATCAAACAATCTACATATATCCAGTCTCATCTCACAGTATACCTACATCTCAACCATGGCTTCATATCTCCCTTACAACTATCTCTTCACCTATTTTCTTTCTTTCTGTGTAGCTTCTTCTGAGACTCATAGCTACCTACCACTTCTTTCAACAGCACATATACAAAGTACATAGATGGCACAATTTCAAACTTCGGCCAGAGGCAAAAACTATCAAAAATGATGTTAATTCAGGAATAATTAGCAATAAAAATAAATATCGATTAAAATATAATAAAAGCTCACAGAAAGAATATTCAGTGTTGTTTGAGATTTTCATGGGAAGGTAGAACAGAACAGGGAGAATCTAGAAAAGAATTATGAGGGGCATTTTATCAACTAAATCTATGAAAAAAGAATAGGTATAAAAAGAATTATATACTCTGTAGGGAAACAATAGGAAAAGAAGTTAAAACCACCAAAAAGAAACAAGTAATAGGTGTATTTAAATACAAGCCCACAAGGCTTGAAGATGATGAATTATTTAAATAAATATAAAGCCCATTCATTCATTCAGCAAGAGACTGGCAAAGTAAAACTACTCTAGATATAGAAGAGACTTTCAGAAAGAATTTTAGCCAAAAATAAAATGAATGTGAAAGTGCAATGGAAAATGATTTCCTAGATTATCTGCAGAAATGGTGTCAAAAGGGGACAAGGATAGATGTATGTGAGATGAGAGAAAAGGAAAATTTCTAATAATTATTTGAATGATTGAGAAGAACCTAGAAAAGATCCATAGAGGGGAAAAAAATAATAATCAAAGCAAACATATTTTACACCGAAAGAGAGTAAAACAAAGAGCAGAAAAGAGACTTACTCTGAAGTTATTCTACCAAAATACCACAAAGGGAAAATTCTAAACAGATATTCTGTGTGTCTTCATGCCTTGCAAGAGAGGCACTAATTTTCTGTTCCAGACTATTTTTCAAGCATGTTTGAAAGATAACTTAGAAGATACAATCTTTGGAAACACTAGCTAAAACAACTAGGCAACAAGAAGACATAATTAAAAGGACTCCAAATTGGAAAAATAGTAAACTGTCACTGCTTACAGATGATATATCAATTTACTTTGAGAAACCAATGGTTTCTACAAAAACACTTCTAGAACAAAATGAATGCAATAAGGTAGCAGAATAAGAAATCAATTGACAAAATCAGTGGCATTTCTCTATAACAATAATGTATCAGAAAAAAGGGGAAATAAAAAATATAATTCTACTTACAACCATGCCAAAAAGAATGAAATACCTGGAGATAAACTTAATGAAGGCAGTAAAGGACATGTTCACTGAAAATTATAAGACTTTGTTAAAGGAAATTAGACACAAGAAATGGAAAGATATTCTGTGCTTGTGGGTAGGAAGGATTAACATCATTAAAATGGCTGTATTAACCCACAGCAATTCAGAGACTTAATGCAACACCTATTAAAATATCACTTACTTTAAGGAAACAGAACAATTATTTTATTTATATGGAACCACTAATGGTCGCAAATAGCTAAAACAATCTTGAGAGAAAAGAAGAAAACTAGAGGCACCACACTTCCTGACATCAAGCAATATAACTCAGCAACAGTAATCAAAGAAATGTGGTATTACAACAAAAACTCAGACCAATGGAACAGAATTGACAGCACAGAGATAATTGCACCTAAATATGGACAGTTATTTTTCAAAAAAAGAATGGCCATATATTGAAGAAAAGACTTTTTAATAAATGGTGCTTGAGAAAATTGATGGCCATGTTTAAAAAAATAAAGCAAAACCCATATTTAACTTCACTGAAATAGATTAAAGATTTGAACATAAGACCCGAAACCATAAAGTAACTGAAAAAAATATAGGAGACATGATACAGGACAATCTATCACAAAGATGTATTTGAAAATACAACCCTAGCAGCAAGAGAAGCAAGTACAAAAACAAATAAGGAGTACATCAAAAGAAATTTTCCTACAAAAACAAAAAGGCAACTATAGAATGGGGAAAATATTTGCATACATCTGACAAAGGATCAGTCTCCAAAATTTACAAAGTACTGATACAATCCAACAACAAAGAAACAGATAACACAGTTGAAAATAAGAGCAAAGGACTTCAACTGACACTTCTCTAAAGAAAACTCTCAGTGGCCTACAGACATGTAAAGAATGTTCAACATCTCTTACTATAATTGCAGGGCCCTCCCAGGTGGCACAGAGGATTGGAGCGCAACACTGAAAGATGGACACAGCCACTTCTATCCCCGCCCTGGAGGTGATCCACCTGGCACAGCAGCTCTCTCCTGACCCATCTGCTGTTCCCCTCAGCAGTGTACTTCGTAGATCTGCCTGTTTTGCTCCCCACTCTATCTCTGGTGAATCTTCTCACCACCCATGCACCTCTGGCCTGCACCCCAGTTAATTCTGCATGCATAGTAGAAAAACTTTAATGAAAAGAGAAATTGCAAATTAAAACCATAATGAGATAACACCTCACCCCTGTGAGAATGGCCATGTTTAAAAAAAAAAAAGTGGAATTAACAAATCTTGGTGAGTTTGCAGTGAAAAGGGTAATCTCGTTTACTGTTTCATGGGAATGCAAGTTTGTATAGCCCTGTGGAAAACAGTATGGAGATTTCTCAAGAAAATAAAAATGGAAATTCTACATGACCCAACAATATGCTGTTATTTATTCAAATAACATAAAAAAAATCTAACATAAAAGATCTATCTACCCTTATGTATACAACAGCAGTGCTTACAATTGCCAAATCATGGAACCAATCCATGTGCCTTTCAGAAGATGAATGGGTATCGAAAATGACGACCACGTATTCAATGACTATTACACAGCAAGGTGAAATGGTGGCAATTGGGACAAAATGGATGGAATTTGAGTTGACCATGTTGAGTGAAATCAGGCAAAAAAATTCAGACAGTATCACTGATCTGCAGAATATAAATACCCAGACAACAACTACATGCAAATGATAGAAGAAATAAAAACTTGAAATGAAAAAAGCAGATTATGTTTACCAGAGGAAATAGGGAAAAGCATTGAGGGAATGGGAAACGGGCGTGAGTGGTTTGATGGAGGGACTAAAAAAAAAATCTAGCAGATAAAAAAACAACACATTGTTAAATGAGAAACATTACTGCAATATAAAAGAATTATATAACCAAAACAGCAAAATATTTTAAACATTCCATTAACATATGTTTCCAAAATTAGGTTTACTTTCTAGAATTAGAATGAAACAAAATTTACTGAGTGAATATTTTTTAACATAATGATCATATTAACAGTGTTAATACTAAAGTAAACATGGACTCAAATAATACATGTTTAAAAACAAGTATTTTAAAATCAGTTATATAACCCCCTAAAAAAGCGCAAGTCTTTGGCTCTGGATCAAAGAGCCATGTTTATTCCTAATATAAAAGATTTGGTTTTCTATTTGGGTTTCCCAGGTTTAGAGTTCTGACCCTGGCATGCAATCTGCTATGTTTGTAGGTGTCACTGGCCTACTGAATTTATACTCCAGCATATTAGGGTTCAAGGAACTGCCACAGGATAATTGAGGTAATGTGGCATTTAATTAATTTAAAGCACAGTTGTTCTTGTGTGTAAAATGAAAATAATAATAGCATCTATTCCAAAGGTTTTCAATATTGAGCTAAATAAGAAAATTCATATAAATAGTCCAGTGCTTGACAACATATATCAATCATTATTACTTATATGTAGCATATTATATACACAAATACACAAATGAAAGTATATTGTATACATACATACATATGGCTAGCCACTTGCCCCTCAATAGTTATACAGGCCAATAAAACTACAAAATGATAGCATGGCAATGATAGAAGTAAATTTTCTTTAAAAGGAAAATAAAAAATAAATGCATTAATGTACATTTGAGTGTTTTTTAATCTTATGTCTAAAAATAGCTAATTATATTTCATTACAGATTTCTCTACATATGTAACCCCTCTTTAATGGTTAGTAAAGTTGCTAGATGACTTAGTCAGTATTAATACACTCTAACAGATATTTTTCAATTTACTAATTATAAATGTAATTTTTCCAGCATTAGTTTGCTGAAAATGAGGGTAAAAAACACAGGTTAAATGTGAATCTAAATCACTTTGCATACTTCTAAATGTAGGAACTTTCATTATATACAACTGACATAAGATGTTATCTTAAGATAATATTAACTCCTCCAAATTGCAGGCATTGTATAATGACCTTAACAATTATGGTATGATATTAGCTGCATCAAGAAAATGTATATAATTCATTAGATTATGAAAGATGGAAGCTGAGTAGTACTTTGTATGAAATAAAATCCTAAAGTTAGTGAAATTTAAACTGCATCTACTAAGACACTAGTGAAAACCTCAGTAAAAAGGCTATGTGTTTGTGTATATACACACACACACAAAACACATAAACAGATTCATTACATCTTCTTTTTCAAGAGCAGTTCACTTATTTTTCCAAACACGAAATAAATATTGTATAGCTTTCATGCTAATGGACCATGCTAGTAAAATGTAACTAGTGAGCCTCCTTGCTGGAATAAGGGGTTAAGTCTTAGCACTATGAAGCTATAGGCAACCACTGCAGCATGAGTATGATCCTGGCCAGGGAGGTGACCCACATGGAACAGCAGACCTCCCCTGTTTCACCTGCTGCTCCCCTCACCAATGCATTTTGGTTAGTGTACCTGTTATGCTCCCC
>NW_004567116.1:49471044-49497793 GCF_000260355.1 Condylura cristata | reverse complement strand
CCAGGGCAGGCAGGAATCGAACTCATGCCGAAGTGGCTTTACCTTCTTAGTGCTGCGCTTTAACCAGCTGCGCCACCAGGGAGGGCCAACTTAGCAATTTTTACAATTTTAAAAAATTATAGTATTGGACCCTTCCTGGTGGCACAGCGCATTAAAGCACAGCACTAAAAAAGCTAAAGCAACTTCACCATGAGTTCAATATGCGTGGGGTGGCGGGGGGGCGGGTGACCCACATGGTGCAGCAGACCTCTCCTGACCCATCTGCTGCTTCCCTCAGCAGTGTACTTAGTCAGCCTGTTCTGCTCCCCACTCTGTCTCTGGTGAATCTTCTTACTGCCCCTGTATCTCGGGCCTGTACCCCAGTTCTGAAGGCATTAAAAACAAATAAACCTTTTTTAAAAAATTGTAGCATTAACATATAAGCCTTCACCCCTTTTTAAAAGCTGAAAGAGCATGGTGGACTATCATCACTACTAAAAAGAAATTTAAACAGATTTATACTCTAGGAAGGATATTGATAATGAGGAAGGAGAAGGAGGTGTATAATATTCTCCATACTTTTAGACCAATTTTCTTATGGACCTAAAAATGCTCTAAAATACAGTCTACAAAGAAAAAAGGCTAAAATGGATCATAAAAAAAACATATACAAGGAAATGATGATATAACCTTTGAAATCTTGAATTCTAAAATTATTAAACTCTACATAACAAGACAAATCAAACATAAATTTAGGTTACTTTTACAAATGACATTTTGGATATATACAAAGTCTAAGGTTCTATAAATGTTCATGCTAATTACAAAAATTCAGGTGGAAAAGCTATGCTCTATTAAAAGCAAAAAGTAGTGATTATCTCAATTTAGAAATATTATTACTTCTGAAAGATAACTCAGAATTACTAATTTCAAAACTGCTTGAAATTAATTAATTATTGTGCATTTTAATGAGGGTTTTTTTTTAAGTATTGAGACTTACAAAGGAAACAAGTAATTTTGTGGATTAAAGGAAATTTCATTATAAATAACAGGCTCAAGAAAAAGACTTAATAGTGGTAAACTTGTCTCAAGGCTTTACAAACCTAAGTTATCTTATTACCCTATTGTTATTCAGGCCACTCTAGTTTCCTCAAATACCTCATCGAAAACCTGTGACTGTCTCATGCCTTACAGGCTCAGTAATTGTTGAATAACAGTACTGTATGCTCAATTGAGTAAATTATCGTTCATTCAAGTTCATAGCCAGTAGTTACAAAGTGAATGCTTATACATAAAACAGAGCTCTCAGTAGAGGTCACAGCTTTCTATGTTTATAGCTTCCCCACATGGTTGATCTTGCAGCTGTACTTGATTAGTTTTTGACATGAATGCACTGTCTCAATGAGGTCAACACAAGGAGTTTTCCATCCTCTTGACACTCCCTCAAAACTACACTACTCAGGCATATAAAGCCACTTGTAATAGCATTATAAAAGGAGTTCTCAGTGACTAGATCAAAAGAAACATCTCTATCTGCTACGATATGTAGGCTTCGAAAGGCAGTCTGAGCATGTCCCCTTCATAATGAATAGTTCATTAAAATTTCATTACCAAGCAAAAGCCCAAATTTCTGATGATGATGCCTACTATTTCAGCAAAAAGGGAGCTGAGTGAATAAGCACAATTTACAAACTCATAATTTGAGGCTATATTATTTCCCTTCAAAATATGAATTGTCTTCGTTAAAAGAGACATCACGATAAACTGACTCAACAATTATTTTAATACACACAGGACAGGATGAGTATGGGAAAAGTGATATGTGAATATGAAGTCATTCAAGAACTGAATTTTATAAATTAATTTCTCAAAAAGATAGAGTTATTCTAATTATATTTTTTCCAAATATGTAATAAAAAAACACACTTCAAACATTTGCTAACTGATGTTTTATCCAAAGAAAAATAGTGACAGAAAAGTATTACACTACTGAGTAACAACTAAAATAAAAAATGAATATAAAGTAAAAATTGCAGGGGCCCTCCCTGGTGGTGCAACGGGTTAAGCACCACATTTGGAAGCTCTCCAAAGCCACTACAGCCAGAGTTTGATCCCTGGCCAGGGAGTTGACCCACAGGCATGGCAGACCTCTTCTGGCCTGCCCACTACTACCTTCAGCAGTGTACTTTGTCAATCTGCCTGTTCTGCTCCCCACTTTGTCTCTGTCTTTGGTGAGTCTTCTTGCCCACTGTACCTATGGCCTATGCCCCACTTCTGTAAGCATAAATAAATAAATCTTTAAAAATAAAATAAAAAATGAGTAAAAATTGCATACATATGCACACATTAACACAATACACAGAGAAAACAGACATGTATGTCTATTGTTCAAATAAAATCATCTTGTTTATAAAGATGCATAATTGCAAAATTGTAGATAAAATATGCCTAATTAGAGAAAAGCTTACTTTTATCATTATAAGTACAGTAGTTCAAAAAAATTTCTACAGTTAAAAAAGCAAACTAGATTCAATAAATGGTGCTGGGATAACTGGGAAGCTACATCACTGGGAAACTAGATCACTACCTCGCATCAGGCACAAAAACCAACTTTATGTATTAAAAACCTAGTCATATGAACAGGAACCATAAAGTACCTGGAAGCGAAAGATGGGTGAATCACTACACAATATACTCCTCAGTAATATCTTCGAAGATACAGCACCCAATGCAATGATAGCGAAGGAAAGGAAAAACAAATGGGACTACATCAAATTAAAGAGCTTCTGTACAGCAAAAGAGACATTACAAAAAACAAACAGACATCCCACTGATTGGGAAAAAATTTTTCTCACACAAAACTAGCAATAAAGGATTGATCACAAAGATATACAGAGAACTGATGAAACACAACAAAAATAAAGTAAGCAACCCCATCAAAATATGAGCAGAAGAGCTAAAAAGACACTTCTCCAAAGAGGAAATGCAGATGGTCAACAAGCATATGAAAAAATGTTCAACATCACTTGTAATAAGGGAGATGCAAATTAAAACCACAATGAGATACCACCTCACCCCAGTGAGAATGGTCCATCTTAAAACAACTAGCAATAACAAATGTTGGTGAGGATGTGGAGAAAAAGGAACTCTCCTACACTGCTGGTGGGAATGCAAACTAGTACAACCACTATGGAAAACTGTTTGGAGGTTCCTCAAACTACCAAAAATGGAGCCTCCATATGACCCAGGAATCCCACTCCTAGGTATCTACCCAAAAGACACAAAAAACACTGGATCAAAAAGACACCTGCACCTCCAAGTTTATTGCTGCTTTATTTACAATAGGAAAGATATGGAATCAACCCAAATGCCCAAAAGTAGATGACTGGATTAAAAAGATGTGGTACATATACACAATGGAATATTACTCAGCGATCATAAAAGATTAACACATGCCTTTTGCAGCAACATATATGGAGTTGGAAGGGATCATACTTAGTGAAATAAACCAGAAAGAAAAGGAAAAATACCAGATGGTTTCACTCAGAGCAGGAATATAAAGGACCAGGTGGGAAAATAATAACAATGAACAAATATATACCAGAGACATTTTATAGGGGTGGAGTGGGAAATGGGAAATGGGATCAAAAATGGGGAGGGGGATGACATGAACTGGACTATGGTGATGGCACATGGCTGAATTGGTGGTGGGGAGCCGACAGGGATTACAACTGAGATGGGAAAAGGCACAAAATAATGTTAAAATAAACTATTATCTTATTTTTTTAAAAAAGGTTAAGTCCAAAAAAATGCAAGCTAGAAAGAAACTATGAAGGCCATGAGTACAGCTGGTATGTGATAGGTTAACAATGCCATGCATGATTAGTAAAGTGTTATATATATATATATGTTACTTATATGTAGGAAGCATGATGTAAATGCAATAATATGACTTTAAAAATTTTTATTCTGCTGAAAGAATATATTATAATGGAGCAATGTAAATTTTTATATAATGTAAAAAATGACAAAATTTTTCTCTGTCCTCTAGAAACTTCTGAAGCTAAAGAGATGATGTACAGAGACAAAGAACAATATAAAAGCAAGGAAAAATGACAAACATGGGATAGACTACTTAGGGAAAAGTACATACAAAAAAGTTAAAACTTAAGCTAGATAGAAATATATGTACATAATTCTAAATTTAATATAGAATTTCAACTGCGCTAGAATTTGTTGCAGTGGCTTCTGCAGAAAACATATTCATAAACATGTCTTTCTAATAAGATGTGGGGTATACACCACGGAACATTACTTCCTGTTAAGAAAGAAACTCTTGCCTTTTCAAAAAGATGGATAGCACTAAAGGGGATTATACTAAACAAAGTAAGTCAGAAGGAGAATGATAAATACCAGATTGTGTCACTTATATGTAGAATACAGAGAAACCAAATAAAGGGTCAGAAACTGAAAAACAAGTAACAATCCCTAGAAAGCAGAAAGCAGAAAGCAGAAAAGCAATTACCAGTGGGGGGAGAGGAGGAGCAAAAACAAATAGTGGGGGAGAACAATGGACGAATGGGCTTGGACTATGGGTGATTGGGTGGTGGGTATGCTAAATTAACAACACCTGAAAAAGAAGAACACAATCAACATTGTAAAGTAACAATTAAAAAGAAAAAGTAGTCTTCCTTTAGGACACACTTTAGATTAATTTGAATTCCCTAAGCACAATTAGTACACATTAGAAAATAATATCAAAGAAAACTATGTAATAGATGGGCACAGCAGAGTGCTGCTCTTTTGTTGTTAACGGTTTATTTCTCTCATTATGCATACAGAACTGGAGTACAGGCCAGAGGTGTGAGGGAGGGAGTGAGGGTGGGAATCATCAAACACAGTGTGAGGAACAGAACAGGCAGATCAACGAAGAAGCACACTGCCTAGGGGGAGCAGAGGGCGAGACAGGAGAGGTCTGCTGTGCCATATGAGTCACTTCCCTGACAGGGGATGGAACTCATGCTCAAGGGGCTGTGACTAGCTTCCTAGTGTGGTGCTGTAGCCCGTTGGACACCAGCGAGGGCCTGCAGAGCATTGCTATTAACCAAAACAGAAAATTGACCATCAAATTATTCACAAAATTAACAATTAATTTTCTTAGGGAGACACAGCTGACCACCTACGGAGAAAATACATGATTAAGTAAGACCTGACTTCATCAAATTTGAGCTTATAAAACTTTTCAACAAATACATTTTCTTTAAAATTTATAAGATAAATCAATATCCTGTAACTAATACTTGACTAAAATTCAATCTAAGTCTACAAATTCTTAAGAAATCTCAGACAGTAGCTTGTATTTTTCATAAACTGTTAATAAAAGTCACGTATCAGACAAATAATTCAGGAAAGCTAAATGCAGTTAATTTAAAATGAAAATAGTTTTTTTTAATTTTTGTTAGTTTTTTTGTGTGTGTGCTTTCTTTACTTTAGTATTTCTTACAGAGTTCTAGTCACTATAATATAGTCACTGTAATTCTCCCGTGTGTGTGTGTGTGTGTGTGTGTGTGTGTGTAGGCCAGAGGTGTGGGGAATGAGAGGATTAACCAGAGACAAACTGTAAAGCAGAACAGGCGGACTTATGAATGCAAAGGGGGAAGCAGTGTATAAGACAAGAGGGATTTGCTGTGCCATTTTTTGGTCACCTCCCTGGCTGGGGATTGAACTCTAGCTGAAGCAGTGACAGTGCTAAGACGTAAGCCATAAGCCACCAGGGAAGCCCCAAATATATTTGCTTGACTTACTAAAAACATGAAAGATTAAGGTGCCAAAGGTAACAGAGACATGATGGAAGGAGTACTGTGTGTGCTAGGGTATAAACTAATTGTTCTAACTGTTGGGAAGACAACCGGTTGTGTTGTTGCTATTTTAATTGTACACATTCTTTGGCCCAGCAATTCTTCTTCCAGAAATATTTCCAGCATAAGAATAAACTAAAGTGTCTAAGAGTATTATGCTGTACATTTTACCACTACAAGAAAAATGAAAAAGTAAAAATAATCCAAATGTTCAACAAGAAAATGAATAAATGATGGCATATCTGTGCTACACAATAATTATACAAGTCATAAAAAAGTAATTTAAATCGACAAATATTCCAATTGGAAAAATGTTGATGAACTATTTTTAAGTAAAAAAAGTATGAAAATGCGTATCTCATTTTTTTATTAAAATGGAAATGCACTTTTTCCATACTCATACAGATGTATGTATGCTTCTACATATATATATGTAGATAAACACAAAAAGGTCAAGAGTCTAACTGCAAGCTGTTAATAGTAGTTAATCTAGATGGTGAGAATAAAAAGAGGGAAAATTTAAAGTTTATATTATACATCACTATATACTTGAAACTTTGTCAAATGACATGCATTGTTTTTGTAACTTTTTAAAAACCCAATAGAAATACCAAAGGACAGGATAAGAAAAAGTGATTAAGTGGTAAAACAGCAAATTAGGCTATTAGCATTGACATAAAATCACTTCAATTAACCTAGAGAAATTCCATGACGTTTCTTTCGTGTGACAATGGTGATAGAGTAGGAGCAAAAAGATGACTGTGCAAAGTGTACTGGCTCTCTAGACAACACTCTAAAGAGACAGGCATCCAAACACCAGGCAGTTACTTGCTAAATTTCATTATCACAACAAAGAGATGTCTGTGATGATGCTTCTTCTCATTGCTCAACTATGAACATGAATGGTTAAGTTGGTAATTCTGAATAAATAACCTTTAAGAGGCAAAAATATTCTGTAGTATAAAAATAAAGCAGTCTTTCTAAATAAAATCAGCTGTAGACACTAACTGAATCTCAAAATAAGATATAGGTTTAATAAGGTATAACTTCTAAAGATTGGCAAATAACCTCTAGTCTAGCTCAAATTAACATTTTGTGTAAAAAATATGTAAAGGAGCGTGACTTCATTTATTTTACCACAGTAAGTTGTATGGTGACTAGACATTTGCTTTAGAGTTTGCTGCAAAAAGCTCCAATCTTTAGATCTGAAGTTGTGAAATATTAAAAGATTTTCAATAGTTGATATTCTACAAACATAAAACAGAAACAGACAATGTTACTATCCTCACATGCAACTGCCGCAAACACACATATACACAAGATGTTTCGGGTCATCTTAGCTGCTGTCATTAACAATAAAAAAAAAAAAAAACACATTCCTGATTGGGCTTAAAGAGGGGATGGTTTGAAGATCCATGGCAGTTAAGGTCAAGATCTGAAAGATTTCCAAAGCCCCTGGGAGGGTTACATTGAGTTCAACGGGATTTCAAATTTGGCAGTTCCAATGAAACCACAATATTTTCTGATAGACATTAACTATTTCTCCATTCCTTGTTTTCATTTCATGTGAACACATTCATCAGAATCTGGTCACAGGTATTCCACTTAGTCAACTTAGTACACATGCCTGTCCTGCCTGGCCCCTCTAACTTATTGCTCTTTAGCTAGCAGAATTCCTGTAAGGTACTTCTATGTAACCCCTGGCATATAAATTCAGATAGATCTCTGTGGAAAATAAATTGCAAGAATTTCATTAATGAGCTCTTACTTATTTTGAGAAAGCTCCCCTTGAGATACAACCAAGCACTGACATTTCTAAGCATTTATATCTTAAAAGTCAGCAAATGTTTGAAAACCTACTGGATAAAATACTCTGAATAAATTACATATGCATTTGGAAAAACTATGTCTTTGACTAAGATTCATTTAATTGTAAACTGTGAAATAAAGTATCTATAATACTAGCCATATAATATTAACCACATTTTCTAGTTATATTATCTTTAAACATTTTTTATCCTTAATTTTTCCTTCTCTTTTTTATTCCTATAAACTTTGCTCATTCCTATACCAATTGTATATCTAAAAACAGCATATTTTTCACTCAGTGGACCACAAACTATTTGCCAAATTATCACCATAATGTTTCACACAAAAAAGAAAATCATAACTTTATAAGTCTGTTATCCTACTTATATAAGGGAAATGAGTGTTTATAAATACATGCACTCATTTAAATGAATATTCTGGAGTTAATCATTTAAATCTTTCACAACAAAAATGTATTCATCTTCAAAGATGAACTGTTATAAATAAAAGAAATTCTTAGTTGGATAAGAAACTAAACTCCAGAACTCTGACATATAATAGACAGCTCTAAAAAATTATATACTCATATATCCCATCCAGTCACAACTGTTTAAAAAGGTTACTTTAAAAGAATGAAACAGATTATAAATTGTTTGAATCCTTCTATAAATCATGATTTCTTGAAGAAATAGCTAACTCCCTGCAAATGTAGACTATGAGCATTTTAACAGAACACTACTACAGTCAGAGCAAAAGCATTCAGGAGTCAACTTGTAGAGGGTAATCTAGGCCAAAGAGGAAATAATGTGACCAGCATTCAGGTAACTACAATGGATTAAAATACATAAAATATGCTGAAAGTTGGGACTTTAAAATACTAATTGTTAAAAACTCATTACTCATTTTTGCAGCTGATTTCTAGGAAATTACAGAGAGATGGGGAGAGAGCCAATCAATTAAACCAAATCTAAGATGTGTTAACCAGTAGAAATATTATCTGTGTAAATAAATTTAACAAACAAGAGAAAGTGGTGACTGGGAATATGAATACTGATTAAAAATATGGTATGCATAAGGAAAAAGGTGAGTTAAATGATGGATTTGTCTTTTTAAAGGAGGAGATGGTTTCTTATGCATACTGAAATATTTAGAAGCTGAATGACAGACTGTATAAAATTAACAAAGAGAAGCAAAAGGAAAGTGGATGGAGCTAGGCATAAAAGGTCACAGCAACCAGGGAGTAACTACTAAAATAATTTTTAAGGAAGATTAAAATAGGAACATGAGGAATCATTATTCTGTTCATTTTTAAGTTTGAAATTTTCCAAGTAACAAGCAAGTTTTAGAAAGCAGATTAGAGATAATGCCATTCTATGTAAAAACAGCTCATATAATACAAGAATACTTGAAAATAAGGGAAGTATCTAATTAAACTTAATGTTCTTTTTCCTTCTTTTTCAACTTTATGTAAAATATTCTTAAAAACAAAATAATTCACCATTTCTATAGTTTCTGAAATATACCTTTTTTAACAAAAGTTTATTTTTACATCATTTTGTATATTTTTTTTTCCATCTCAATTGTAATCCCCATGGGTTTCCCATCACCAAGTCACCCGTGTGCCATCACCATAATCCCAATACACTTTTTAACAGTAGAAATTCCAGCATTTCTGGAATTTCTGAATGAAAAAATAATTTTTTTGATTAGGTGATATTGTTTCACAACACCGCATATAGATTCAGAGGCACGGGGTCACATCTCCACATCTGCATGTCCCCACCCACACTGAACACCAAGACACACATAGTCCTTCCCCACAGCAGTGGAGTCCATGAGTCCATTGAGAATCTCCCCTCCCATTTTGCTCTCCCCCATCACCCTCCCTCTGGTAGTTTGAGTTCTAACAGTCAGAATTCAAGATTAGGTTGATCGAACTCTTTGTTGTTACTTTGTTGCAGGCCACTATATGAAGACTCCTTTTTCTCCACAACTCAATAACCATTGCTGTTTCTGAATTTTTTGATATGGGCCATCCTTACAGGTATGAGATAGTATCTCACTGTAGTTTTGATTGCATTTTCCTGACGTAAAGTGATAAACATTTTCATCAATGTATCTTTTTTTCAAGAAAGATTTATTTATTTATGTATACAGAACTGGGGTACAGGCCAGAGGTGCAGGGGCCATGAAAGAATTCACCAGAGACAGAGTGGGAAGCAGAACAGGCCAACTGTTAAAAGTACACTGCTGAGGGGAGAAGTGAGCAAGGCAAGTCTGCTGCCCCATGTGGATCACCACTGAGGCCAGGGATTGAACTGGCACTGAAGTGGCTGCAGCCAGCTTGCAGTGCTATATCCTAACCCGTTAACGCCACCAAGGAGGGCATCTGTGTATCTTCTTTGGAGAAGTATCTCTGTAGTTCTTCTGCCCTTTTTGTGACTGGGTTGTTTTCTTATTTTGTGTTCTATAGTATGCATTCTTTGTAGCTCCTGTATATCAGCCCCTTGTCAGATATATGATATGTAAATATGTTATCCCATTTAGAAGGTTATCATTTTGTTTAAATAGAAGTTTCTTTGCTGTACATAAGTTTTTTAGCATGATGTAGTCCCATTTGTTTATACTAAATTTTGTTTTTCTTTTTGTACAGACAAATACACAAGCACATCACTAAAGCCAATGCTGCAGTATGTTTTCCCTAAGTTTTATCCAATGTATTTATGGTTTCAGGCCTCATCCATGTCTACAATCCACTTTAAGTTAATTTCTATGTAAAGTGTTTGATGGTGGCCTACATTCATTCTTTTGCATGCATTGTGAGTTTTCCCAACATGATTTGTTAAAGAGACTTGTTTCTGCAATATGTACTTTTGTTTCAATTTTTTAAAATTTATTTACTTATGTATACAGAACTGGGGTGCAGGCCAGAGGCACAGGGGCAGTGAGAGGATTCACCAGAGACAGAGTGGGGAGCAGAACAGGCAGAGTGATAAAATACACTGCTATGGGGAGCAGCAGGAAGGTCAGGAGAATTCTGCTAGGCTATGTGGATCACCTCCTGGGCGGGAATCAAACTAGCACTGAAGCAACTAGCTCACTTGCAGTGCTGTGCTTTAACCCACTGGGCCACCAGGGAGGGCCCCCTGCAATGTATACTTTTGACTCCTTTGTCATGGATAAGCTGTTCAGATATGTGTAGATTTATATCTAGGGTCTCAACTCTAGTACATCTGGTCTGTGTTTCTGTTTTGTTTAAGTTCCATACTGCCTTGATTACTATAAACTTATGGAATAGTTTGAATCTGAGAGTATGATACCCAATATTCCTCCTTTTTGTTAGTATTATGTGACTATTCAGAACTTTTTGTATTCCATACAAGTATCATAATGTTTGCTCTATCCTTGGAGAATGCCTTTGGAGCCCTGATAGGTATTTATACTAAATGTATTATTGCTAAGGATATGCTAATTGTTCCTGTCCACAAGCAGTGATTGTCTTTCCATTTTTGTATCTTGTATTACTGTTAACAGTGTCTTAGTAGTCATTGTGAAAGTCCTTACTTCTTTAGTTAAATTTATTCCTTGGTATTTTAATTCATTTAATATATTACTCTGATAAAATATGTTTGGAAGTATTCCCTTTTTCTTACATTTTTGGGAGACATTGAGAAGTACAGATATTAGCTCATTGGTGAAGGTTTGGTAGAACTAAGTAGTAAAATCATCTGGGTCCTTCCTTTGATTTTTTTTTGGAGACTTGATTACTGTTTCTTTGCTTGTGATTAGTAGGTTCAGCTTTTCTATTTCTTCCTAATTCTGTCTCAAAGGGTTATAGATTTCTCATAATGAGTCCATTTTATATAGGTTATCAGATTTGCTGGCATATTGATGCTAATAATAATCTCTATGACCCTGTATATTTCTGAAATGCCTGTTTTAACTCCTCTCATTTTTTACCGTATTTACTACACTAGTGTTTTCAACCATTTTTTAGTTAAGTCTGGATAGAAGTTCATCTTCCTGTTAATTTTCTTCAAAGAACAGCTTTAACTTCATTGATCCTTTGGATTCTTATTTCTATTTCATTAAATTTCTGCTCTAATTTTTACTACTTCCTTCTAACTGAAACCACGCAAACCTAGGGACTATCATCTGTGTACTTAAAATTGTAAAACAGGGCCCTCCCTGGTGGCGCAGCGGGTTAAAGCACAGCATTGCGAATCTATAGCCACTTCCACATGAGTTCGATTCCCGCCTGCCCCGGAGGTGACCACATGGTGTGGCAGACCTCTCCTGACCCGCCCGCTACTCCCCTCAGCAGTGTACTTCGTCTATCTGCCTGTTCTGTTCCCCACTCTGTCTCTGGTGAAGCCTCTCACCGCCCCTGAGCCTCTGGCCTGTACCCCAGTTCTGTATACACAAATAAATAAATCTTTAAAAGAAAAAAATTGTAAAACAGACTCAGTCTCAGAGTACTAAAAAAATAGAGTTTATTTACAGTTAACTTAAAATTAAAAGAGAGTATTCTCTAAAGCCACAAATGACCAGCTATCAACCTCAAATAGTGTCTGTAGTGCCCAGTTACCCAAAATTGTACAAGATGTTGCTGTCCCTTCAATGAGAGCCTGGAGCTGGAGGCATACCAGCAGTGGTCGACCAGGACCAAACTCATTATGGCAGCTGGAGTCACAGGTGATGCTACTAGGAGAAATTTGAAGGATGAGCTGGATAGTGCCAGACACAACGTCACCACGTGGTGCTGTAGGATATGCTGGAGGCAGGAGGAGCAGTCAGGTGGTGGAGAAGAGGAACTCAGGGGCTGTGAGGAACTCTTAAAGGTGGCCAGACACAATGAAACATCAGCAGTAACAATCAGCACTGGTTAGCAAGCAGCAAGGATCAGGTACCAGTTTTATAACAATTAGAGATGCCGGGCACAGGACAGCAGCAAAAATGTGCTAAGGATCAGGCACCAGTGTACAGCTCTCTCAGAGATGCCAACCACATCTCAACAGTGACAGAGTGCGGAGGTCAGTATCAGAGGCAGAGCCAAAGGCAGCAGTCAGGTGGCAGTTTGATGCAGCGGTAGGATGTGAGGGTCTTGACACATAGCTCAGATAAGCAGGTAAGAGCAAAATGCCTAACAAAAAGGCCTTCAAAAGTCTGTGTCCCAGAAGTGAAGGTATTTCTGAGAGAGAGTACAGATGAGTTTGTGTAGTTATCTGAAAACCTAACATATATCCCTTTCAGGGGTCCCACCTTCCAAGCCCAATAATCTGTTTACAAAACTGGCTCTATTACTAAAATTTGATTGGAATTAAGAGCTCAAACATGATTGATAGTTTGACCCTAGTGGTTTCAGTCCTGAAATCCTACCAGTGCATACAACCAGCCCTACTCCGGTCTTGCTATCTTGCACCAAGTGTGCAGCACAAGAGACTCTGTGCAAGTGGCGAGGATATATGCTACATGCCCAGCAGTGCAGCCAGTAACTCTGCTGCACCCCCAATTCAGGAGCTGTGGGGTTGGGGCATTCCTCTTACATAAAGATGCTTGGTATTGCTGGCTCTTGTTTCTCTAGAACCTAAAGGCAGGAGATAGAGTTACTTATTTCAGCTCTTTATTGTCCTCTGATACTATGTTTTTCCTTTCAGTTAAAAGTCATTCAGGGCCCTCCCTGGTGGCGCAGCGGGTTAAAGCACAGCACTAAGAAGTCAAAGCCACTTCCGCATGAGTTCGATCCCTGCCTGCCCCAGAGGTGACCACATGGCGTGGCAGACCTCTCCTGACCCGCCCGCTGCTCCCCTCAGCAGTGTACTTCGTCGATCTGCCTGTTCTGCTCTCCACTCTGTCTCTGGTGAATCCTCTCACCCTCCCCATCTCTGGCCTGTACCCCAGTTCTGTATGAATAAATAAATAAATCTAAAAAAAAAAAAGTCATTCAGTAGTATTGCTATCATTTTTAAAGACCTAAAGTAATCAAACACATCTTTTCATGAAGTTCTTAACCAAACACCATTCTGTCAGGTAAAACTAACATATTAATTCTTTACAATGAACAAGAAACCAAGTGAAATTTAAAGGCACACTCCTCTATTATCGATCTGATTGCTGAATTGAAAAATATTTAACCTATCTATAGAGAAGCCAAATAGAAAGACTATCTGAAATTAAACTTTTTATACAGTATATATATATATGATTATTACCATAACTGTTCATCATTTTTACTAATGAGTATTTTTTCTCATATAATTCCTAAGTAGACAAAGAAAATTTTTTACTTCTCCTAAATATTACAAAAGGACAAATAACTGACAAGTACTTTTTGATTTAAAAAACATAACCTTTGAACATATATTGCAATGTTTTTCTACTTAGTGTAGTTTTTGTTCATTAACACACACTTAGAACAAAAGGTTAAGAATAATTTAGCTGGAATTAACAGACAGAGAAATAGTAAATAGAAAATATGTTATTTGCAAGCTTCTGTATCAATACACAGTTCAATCCTAAGATATCCATATATTAGGAAGTTTACTTCTATCAGATGATTTAACAGTAATACCACTTTTTTTTAGTGCTTAAAAATATTAAGAGTTAAGTTCTACTTGCCTTTAACTTAACTATAAAACATAGAGGAAACAATCAAGAAAGTTCAATTATTAGTGAGCCATGCAATCAAAAACTAACATCATTCATTTAGACAAGTAAAACGGAAAGTTCAGTTTCAAGCAATAGATTTCTTTCCTTGCCCTTTTTTAACCTCAACTTTTAGAATGATGTTCCATTAGGATTTAAAGCAATTAAACCCTAGTAAGTCAATGGTAAAATCAATATTAATTTTATTTATATTCTATATGAAAATATGCATCTAACAAAAAAATTAGGCATTCAGGAAAAAGCTTAGAATACAAATGAAACAGTACATTTAAAAGTATGATGTACCCCAGTTCTGTATGAATAAATAAATAAATCTTTAAAAAAAATCAAAAGTACCAAAAAATTTATCTGTCATAACCTTCTAGGTATTATATATTTAAGGAGACTCAAAAGCCTATTCACAGACATATTTTTCACCACCTACAATCTGCAGCATACTGACAAAGGTTCTACCATTTTAATCATTTTATTCTAACAGAAATAACTACAGGCTATGTTGAACAACTTTCCACCCACTATCACAAGTCCAGTGAGCAAGAAACTATAATGTAAATAAACATACGTGTAAAAAAAAAAAAAAGACCTTTCACTTTTAGTCTCTTAATTTACTATTAACTTATCTTCCATTAAATTCCTGAACATAAACTAAGATTTTATACCAAACACTACCCAGAATGCAAAAGTAAGTCACACGCAAAAAATCATCCCTCAGAGATTAGGAAACACAAAACGACTAACACATAAAAATTCAGGAAACTAATAAAAGTTTTAAGAAGATAGTAATAGTATGCTGTGACGTTTCAAAAAGGAAATGACTTTCAGCTGAGAAATCACAACTTGCTCAGAGAGAACGTAACAATTGTCATGGGTCTCATATAAGCAACAAGTAGGATCTGAATACATAAAATGGACGAAATGGGGAAAGGAACATAGTTTATTTTCAACAAACATTTTTCTTTTTAAGTTTTCATTATCTTTTGGCATGATGCGCCAAGCTACTGTCATCTGTTTTTTAGTGAGTATGGTATCAATAGTGATGAAAAAAGTGGTCATGGGCTACCAATTACTACCAGGTCTGTGCCTCAGCTTCCTAATGCACATCCCAAGTATCACAAGAAAAGAAACACATTTCCATGTGCTTTGAACTAAAATCTTTAGTAGTAACTGGTCTTAGGATATTTGGTAAATTTTGCTTACTTATTAACACATTAATTTTCACTTTTAACAAAGACAGAAACCAGACATTGGGTGATAAGGATAATGCAGTATATACAGATGTTGACATGTAAGTCTGCACACCTGAAACCTACATAATTATGATTTCAATAAGAAAAAATGGTAAAAATAAAATATTACTTTGTAATCAGCCATGTTTAAGAAAACTACAGAAATTTTCCTGTCGAGGGTTTAAATTATTTAAGAATGAGGGGCCTGCCTTCCTGGTTGCTCAGCACTATCAAGATATCAACAGCCACTGTAGCACAAGTTCACTCCCCGACCAGGGAGGTGACCAACATGATACAGCAGACCTCTCCTGCATTGCCCAATGCTCCCCTCAGCAGTGTATTTCAGTAGATCCACCTGATCTGTTCCCCACTTTGCCTGTAGTGAATCCTTTCACCCTGAAACCCTGCACTTCTGGCCTACACTCCAGTTCTTGTATGTATAAATAAATAAAAATGAATCTTGAAAAAAATAAACTACTGAACAATGAGTGTAAAGTAAAATGCAATGATTTAAAAGATATACTAGCTTTGATGAACTAAACAGTCTTTACAAAACCCACTCAAAGCTAAAGAAGAGCCTTAAGACAGCAGACTGAAAAGGGAGACCCTCAGCCCAATGTAAGCCTCAAAGGCATGATAAGTTTGGCACTTACATGACTACTGGAAACTGTGGGCACTATCTGGGTAGGACAGCTAGACAACTGTGATCTTAGCAATTCTTTCCATGTGCCCAATCTCTCTTTTATTAATAAATCTTTTTTGCAGCCTGAGCCTGATTGGTGTCTTATATTGTGAGTGCACAGGTAAGAATTCAAAAACAGTGACCTGTTCCCCAACCTTGGCAGTTTTAGAATCTGGATTTGTAAAGTACAAGATAAACAATACTTTCAAACAGCTGTCAGAGCTAGAGAACAGGTAGCTAAAATTCCCATATACTGGGAATTCATTTTTATGTCTATTCCTCCTATTAATCAACTTTGTTTTTAATTTTATCAACCCCCAATAACATGTCAGAGCAAAAGACAATTAACCGTAACTTCAAGAAACACAAATACATGAAAATGACTTTGAATTACTTTCTTCCTCCTAATTTGAATACAGATTTTGAAACAAAATATAATAAAACAAAGGTTATACATGCACATTGCATATACCTACTACTAATAGCAAATATAAAACATACATTTCATTTTGGCATGTACACTTACAAAGTATGCATGGAAAGACAATAAACAAAGACTTAACTCACACTACCAAATATTATAACTACATATTAAAAATTCCATTTTGGACTTTTGGTCTTGGTAAATGCTTTTCACAGTCTTCCCTGAGCTTTATTAAGGATATAAAGGCTTATAACACCCATTTGAAATACATTCCATTAACAACCCTCCCTTGAAATAAAAACAAACAAAAAAAATTGTCACCTTCCTTCAAACTCATAGTACAGTGGCTGTGCATTGCTTCATAGTGCTACACTTTAACCCCTTAAGCCACCAGGAAAGGTCCAGCAGCGAAAAAGAATACCTTTAATAGACTAGAAAAACCTAAGTAAAGATCATCTAAATGAGGGGGGAAAAAAATGAACAGAACATGCAAAACTATGGAACAACAACAAAATTTATAAGTACAGGCACACACAAATATATCCACCCACATACACACATACAAATATATATATATATTAGAAATATACATATATATATATATACCTACACACACACACATGCACACATACCCCAAAAAGATAAAAAAAGAAAAAAACCAAAGAAATAATAGAAAAAATAATGGCTGAGAATTTTCCACAACATAAATATCAGACAACCCCCAATAACATGTCAGAGCAAAAGACAATTAACCGTAACTTCACGAAGCACAAATACATGAAAATGACTTTGAATTACTTTCTTCCTCCTAATTTGAATACAGATTTTGAAACAAAATATAATAAAGGTTATACATGCACATTACATATACCTACTACTAATAGCAAATATAAAACATACATTTCATTTTGGCATGTACACTGGTATTTTCTTTCAAACCACATTTTTCTACTTTATCTTTTAAGTACCATAAAATTTATTCTTTTTGGTACAGAATATTATAGGATCCTGCATTGAGCTGTATATCCACCACCAAAATTTACCAGCAAAAATATTCCCTTGTTTTGTTCCTTTGCAGAACATAAATAGAAATGCAATCATACGATATTTCACTGAGCTTTAGGAATACAAGAATGTTTGACTTTCATCAAATTTACAACTTTTCAGATTTATTTCTTCAGTTTTTTCAACATCAGTCTTTCTCATTACGCAATATTGCAATACATATTTAGATATCTGCTACTGTCCCTCTGATCCCTAAGCGAATATTCCCTCCCCCCCTTTTTTTTTTTGAAGATTTCATGCATACAAAAGCTGGGCTGTAGACCAGAGGTGAGGGGGCAATGAGAGGATTCACCAGAAACAGAGTGTGGTGCAGAATAGGAGGACTGACTGAAATGCAATGCTGAGGTGAGAAGTTACTACAGGAAAGGTCTGCTACACCATATTAGTCACCTCCCTAACCAGGGAACAAATATGTGTTGCAGTGGCTATGATAGATTCATAATGTGTGATGTAACCCCTTGTACTACCAGGGAAGACCACCTAAGCCATTCTTGATTCTTTCAGTCTTTATCTCCTTATTAGTCACACTGCAACGTAACAACTTGGCTTTCATAAACTTCATTTTTCTTTCATTTTTTTCCAACACTCTGCTATTGACTGAATTCATATAGTGAACTGTTAATAATTTTACTATTAAAAATAATACATGAGGCATTTTAATTTTCTTAAAATTTTCCAAAATTTCAATTTGATTGTTGTTATGGTTTCTGATTTTTGCCAATAAAAATCAGTCTTTACATTCATTTTAAAAGTGTTTCTAAAGAAAATAAAAATGGAAATTCCATATAACCCAGCAATAACTATATTAGATATTTATCCAAATAATATGAAAATTCTAATTTAAGAAGATTTAACTATACCTATTTACATTTCAACAATGTTCACAAATACAATGTCATGGAATCAACCCAAGTGAAAAAACAGAAAAACTTTTGAAACATACTCAATGGAATAGCAAAAACCTCTGAAGAAAGATGAAAAAATGGCTTCTGAGACAAATGAATGGCCCTTGAGGTGATTATGTTGAGTGAAATCAGTGATTAAATGAATGACTGTTATTGGATGGTTTCACTCATCTTTGGAATATAATTATCCAAAATGCAAAATAAAAGGAATAAAACTTGCTCTACATCCCCAACATGACAGCAAAGAGACACTGGCATTAGTTCTCCTATAGAAACAACCCGTAGGGTGAAATTTTAGTAAGCTGCTGGCAGGACTCAGACATTTTGGACAGGATTGGTGACCCAAAAGAAGCAGCCAGAAGGTAAGTGCAAGGGAGGAGATGAGGAGTGGGAGATATTGACCAGAACCCCTTCCCCTCACCTCAGCCCATAAAACCAGAACACCTCAACCAAGGAAAGAAAGGAGGAGACAAAGTTTGAAAGCAACTCCTGTTCAAGAGCTATGTGACACCATGAGGAAAGGAAATATAAGAACCCCAGAAGGTGAGGAGAAAGACCAAGGAATTGAGAAACTATTCACAGAGCTAACTGAAGAGAGCTTCCCAATCATGAAGATGAAAACAGACATACACAAAACAAGAACACCACCAAACTTCCACAACGAAAGGAAAAACCTAGCAAGACAATACTAGTAATGCTCCCAGCAATCCAAGACAAGGAAAATATAATGAAGGAAGAAGCAGATAACCTATAAAGGAAAACAAATAAGGCTGGCATAAGATTTCTCCAAAGAAACACTATGGGCGAGATGAGAGGAGAAGTACATATCCAACAAACTACAACTGCCAACCAAAAATACTTTACCCTGCAAAGATCTACTTCCTTTATGAAGAAAAAATAAAGAACTTCTCAGACAAACAGAAACTCCTGATTTCATTACAACTAAACCCCCACTCCAAAAAATACAGCAAGAAGTCCTAAAGTCAAAGCCAACAGGATAAGATAAGAACAGAACAAAACAAAGAATAAAATCACAAAAAGACAAAGTGGCAAATATAGATGCCAATGTATTAATATTAACTGTCAATGCAGATGGAATAAACTCATCTGTAAAAAGGCACAGTAACAGGCTGGATTAAAAATGCAGAACCCAACTTTCTGTTGTCTTCAGGAAACACAATTAGCTACAAAAGAAAAAAATAAACTAAAAATAAAAGGATGAAAAATAATCCTGCAAGCAAATGGACCAAAAGAGAAGGCAGGAACAGCTATACTTATCTAGTTAAAATAGACTTCAAACTTAAAAGGTTCAGAGAGACATAGAATGTCACTATATTATAAAGACATAACACTCATCAACATATACACACCAAGTGAAGTAGCACAAAAATATATCAGACAGTTACTGTCATCTCTGAAAACAGACATTAGAAAATGTAGGGATGTAGTGCAAGATTTCAACACATCACTCTCACCAATGGATAGCTCAATGAGACCAAAAATAAACAAGGACACTGAAGCTCTAAAAAGGACCTAGACCTCATCAACTTGACAGACATTTATAGAATACTGCAACCAAAAAAATCTGAGTACACATTATTCTCAAATGCACAGGATTGATCACATGCTGGGTCACAAGACAAGCAGATAAGATTAAAATAATACCAACATACTTCTCTGACCAGAAAAAATCTATGAGAAGAAGGTAAGAAACCTTCCTACCTCATGGAGTTTGAAACCCTCACACTAGAGGACCACAGGATCAATGAGATCAAAGAAGAAATTTAAAAAACTTCCTTAAGAAAAATGATAATAAAGACAGAACTCTTCAGAACATATGGGGCAAAACAAAAGCAGTTGTAAGAGGTAAATATATAGCAATACAGGCTTCCATCAATCATCAAAAAGAACTCAAACTCAAAGAAACAACCTAGCCTCCTAATCTCACACCTTAAGGAACTAGAACAAGAACTACACCCCCTGCCCCCCCCCCAAAAAAACAGCAGGAACAGCAGGAGAAAGGAAATAATAAACCAGAGCAGAAATAAATGAAATAGAGGTTAGGAAAACAATAAGCCAAAAGTTTCCTTGAAAAAAATAAACAAAATAGACAAACCTCTAGCCAGGCTCACAAAGAAACAACAGTAGAAAGCACAAATAAATAGGATCATAAATGAAAGAGGAGAAATCACAACCAATACAGCTGAAATCAAAAGAATAATCAGAGATTACTGTGAACAGTTATATGCAAACAAGTTCAACAACCTAGAAGAGATGAATACATTCCTACAACTTTACAATCATCCAAAGCTAGATGAAGAAGAAATATAACTAAACAGACCAATGACAAGCAGTGAAATTAAAACTTGATTAAATTCCTTCCGAGGAAAAAAAGCCCAGGATCAGATGGATATACAAATGAAATCTACTAAAGAAAGAGAAAACTGCAGGCCAATTTTCCTAATGAACATTGATACAAAAATCCTCAATAAAATCCTCACCAACAGAATCCAACAATGCATCAAAAGGATAATACACAATGACCGAGTGCACTTTATTCCAGGGATAGAAGGATGGTTCAAACTCTGAAAATCAATTAATGCTATCCAACAAAAAGCAAAACCAAGTGATCACATAAATAGATGCAAAGAAGGCATTCAACATTCGACAAAGTTCAACAACCATTTAAGAGGAAGGCCCCTGAAATTCTCAAGATAGAAGGAACAGAAGACCTTAACATGATGAAAGCCATATATGACAAACCCACAGCCACTATTACTCTCAATGGTGAAAAACTGAAAGGCTTTCTGTTAAGATTAAGAACAAGAAAGAATATCCACTCTTGCCACTCCTCTTCAACATAATATTGGAAGTCCTAGCCAGGGCTATGAAACAGGAAAAAGACATACAAGGAATCCAAATGGGGAAAAACAAAGTAAAACTTTCAATATTTTCAGATGATACGATAATATACATAAAAACCCCTACATATTCCACAAAAAAACTAATCAAAACAATCAACCAGTTAGTTTAGTAAAGCAACAGGATACAAAATTAACACACAAAAGTCAGAAGCCTTCCTATATACAAACAACCAATCTGGAGAAGAAATGAAGAAAACAATCCCTTTCATTATTGAAACAAACAAATAAAAAATCAAATACTTGGGAGTAAGCCTAACAAAATAGGTAAAGGACCTATACAAAGAAAATTATAAAATACTGTTGAAGAAGATACAAAGAAATGGAAAGACATCCCTGCTCATAGGTTAGAAGTACTAACATTATCAAAATGGCCAATGGCCATCTTACCAAAAGCAATTTACAGATTTAGTGCTATTCCAATAAAAATCTCAATGAAATTAATATGGAGCCACAAAAAAACCTTGAATAACCAAAGCTCTCCTGACTAAAACAAAGGAGAATGGAGATAACACACACCCAGATCAAATTATATGATCTAGAAAAAAAGACATACAGACCAATGGAACCGAATAAAAGCCTAGAAATAAAGCCACCCCCATATGGACAACTAATCTTTGACAAAGATTCAAAGAGTATGCAATGGAACAAGGACAGTTTGTTCAATAAATGCTGCTGGGAAAACTGGACCACCACATGCAAAAGAATGAAGTTTAGACTAGTACCTCATACCATGCACAAAAATCAACTCAAAATAGTTAAAGGAACTGGAACCATAAAATATATAGAACAAAATATAGGTTAAGCCACTACAAGACATACACCTCAATAACATCTTTAAAGACTGATTCCCCCAAGCAAAGCAAATAAAGGAAAAGATAAACACATGATACTACATCAAAATGAAGTGTTTTGGGCCCCCCTGGTGGCTCAGTAGGTTAAAGCACAGCACTAAGAAGCTAAAGCCACTTTCCCATGAGTTTGATACCTGCCTGCCCAGGGGGTGATCCACATGGCGTAGCAGATCTCTCCTGACGCGGCGGCTGCTCCCCTCAGCAGTGTACTTCGACAATCTGCCTGTTCTACTCCCCACTCCATCTCTGGTAAATCCTCTCACTGCCCCTGCACCTCTGGCCTGTACCCCAGTTCGTATGCATAAATAAGTAAATCTTAAAAAAAAAAAAAATGAAGTGCTTCTGCACAGTAAAAGAGACATTATCCAAAACAATGAGACAGCCTACTGACTGGGAGAAAATTTTTTTACTTCACACTACATTGATTACAAAGCTATACAAAGAACTCACAGAACTCAAGAAAAACAAAGTAAATAATCCAGCAAAAAAAAATGGGCAGTGGAATACAAAAGACACTTCTCCAAAGATGAAATACAAATGGTCAACAGACATATGAGAAAATGTTCAACATCCCTCATAATCAGGGAAAAGCAAATCAAAACCACAATGAGATACCACCTCACACCAGTTAGAATGGCACATATTAAAAAACAACAACAACAACAATAGGCCCTCGCTGGAGGTGCAGACGGTTAGGAAGCTTCAATGCAGGCTAGCTGCAGTGCAGGCTAGCAGAAGCTGCTTCAGTGCAAGTTCAATCCCCGGCCCAGAGGTGACCCACATGGCACAGCAGACCTCTCCGGTCTAGCCCACTGCTCCCCTCAGCAGTGTACTTTGTCGATCAGCCTGTTCTGTCCTCCTCTCTGTTTCTGGTGAATCATCTCAATGCCCCTACATCTCTGGCCTGTACCCCAGTCCATATGCATAAATAAGTAAATCTTTAAAAAACAATAACTGGGCCCTCTGGGTTGTGCAATGGGTACGGACACAGCACTGCAAGCTGACTGCAGCTGTTTCAGTGAGAGTTCTATCCCCACCTCTGGAACTGATCCACATGATGAGGCAGACCTCTTTTCTCTCACCCGCTATTCCCCTCAGCAGTGTACTTGGTCGATTTGCCTGCTTTGCACCCCACTCTGTCTCTGCTGAATCCTCTCACCACTGCTGCACCTCTGGCCTGTACCCCAGTTCTATATGCATAAATAAGTAAATCTTTTAAAAAAGCAAAAACAAACAACAACTAATGTTGGCAAGGATATGGCGAAAATGGATTCCTCAACAACAGGCTAGTAGGAGTGCAAATTAGTCCAACCACTATGGAAATCTGTGTGGAGGTTCCTCAGGTTACTAAGTGGGCTTGCCATTTGACCCAGCAAGCCCACTTCTAGGAATCTACTCAAAGGACACAAAAACATTAATTCAAATGAATACATGTACCCCTATGTTAACTGCAGCACAAATTATAATGTAAGACTTGGAAAAAAATCCAAATGCCCAAAAAAGATGAGTGGATCAAGATGATGTGGTATATATACACAATGGAATACTATTCGGCAAAACAAAAAGATAATCTTATGTCATTCCTAGCAACATGGATAAAATTAGAAGGGATTCTGCTCAATGAAATAAGTCAGAAAGAAAAAGGAATATATCTGATGGTTTCACTTACAGGAGAAATACATAGAAACCAAGTAAGGGATCAGTTAAAAAATAATTAACAATTAAAAAAAGCAACACAAAATATCCAGACAACTAAAAACCGGAGCCATTCTGCAGGGCAGGGGGAGGAAGGGGGCACAAAATGAGGGCAGGAAGAGCACAAGGGACTAAGGTGATGGTGCAGGGGTAACTGTTGGTGGAAATCTATGGGGACTACACCTGATATAAAATACATACAAATAAAGAAATTAAATTTTAAATAAAGGAATAAAACTTGAACTCTGCAGAAAGAAAATAACTGTTAATGGAGGAAGTAGGGATGGAGGAGAAAAGGAAGACAAGAAGACAGTATATGGTCACAGGTGATCCAAAGTTTTAAAAAATAGTGAAAATGTTTAAATAGTTCCTTAAAAATAAATAAATTTTAAAAATTAAAATGTTTACCCTGGAGCAGAGTTGCTAATAATTGCTCTGGGAATTTGCTATAATGCTAACATGCAGGTTGTCTCACAATTGGCACATAGTTGTTTCCCCTACAATTAATTCTGGTACCCTAGATACGATAAATTCTTTTGGACTCTATAGTAGAAATTTTAAATATTGTTGTATGACCCTCTTGGTCCTCTGGAGAACTGATGTGTTGTTGTTGCTATTTTTGTTGTGGAGGTAATCAACCCTGTCAGATTTAAACCACACATCCAACGCACCTCTGTGGGCTTGGTTTCAATGCCATTTTCAGTTTTCCAAATCTTTTTAGTGTTATTTAGGGTATACCCATTTGTGCCAAGTAAGATTGTAAATCTTAACTTCTGTTCTCAAAACTTTTATTATAATTCCTCAATTAATTTCTAGTTATGTTCTGTGCAGGGGTGATTTTCAGGCTTCACTTCATATACAGATTTTGGTCTTATTTTCTCTATCTCCTATCTCCTTCATGACTTACCTCTGTCTCCTTTCCTTGATCCTCTACCTTTCTGCAACTACATCTGCCTGAGAAGTGAAGTGACTAGGAAAAAAAAAAATACAGACTACAAGGAAACCTTTTACCAGTTTCTCTGGTCAAAGAGAAAAACCTTTTAGAGTTTAGAGTTTAACTGTCTACACAGCTACCACTGCCCCTACCATCACTGCTACAGGAAGACAAGGCCATGACTGAGGCCAGCATGCAAAACCCATAGAAATAAAACCAAAATACAAGCGCAAAAAGAAAACAGTGATTTCTGCAGTTTCCATGCTTTCCTTTTTAGTTCTCTTGACTAAAAAGAGGGAAAAGGGGAGTTTCTCTTAAAACTTTTTCTGTCTAGCTCACTGTGCAGATCAAGAATCAGGGAAGCTCTAAAATCCAAGTTAGGAGATAAAATATAGAGGTAGAGGTGAAAGGTTGAAACTCACTGGTATGAGTCACACTTTCAGGTTTGGCCTCTTCCCAAAAACTCTTGCTATTAGTCTTTATGAAATATCCAAGAGTTGTTTTATCTGTTTTGTCCAGGGTTTTAAGTTGTAATCAGTGGGAAAAATTTGACTGTGCTTCCTCATCTAAGCAAAACGAGAAACACAAAATCACGAAACATAAACCCTAACGTTTATGGTCGCTTATTTTTGACAAACATAGTAGCAAGGCAATTCAGTAAGTAAAGGAGAATATTTTCAACAAATGCACTGGGACAACTAAATACCTATATGTAAAAAAAGCAAATATTTGCTTAATATTTGCATAACATGTTTATGTAATTTAAGCAAATTGCAACCACAATGAGTACCACTACAAAGACATCTGTGCAAATATACTCCTAAACCAAAACCTGGAGCAATCTAAATGTTCATTAAGTGATTAATGGTTAAACAAAGTATTATCCATACAATGAAATACTACCCAGTCAAAAAATGGAAAGCTTTCTGAGAGGACCTCAAAAGTATTATGATAAAAGAAGTTAGAAAAGAGTATCTGAATATGAAACTTTTTAGGAAAAGTCAACCTATAGCTTAGATTATAATAAAGGGTACAGCTGGGTCCTTCTTCCCAGGGCCTGACACACAACTGCAAATTCCATGAGTAACAGTAGTGCTTATTATGCTAATGAAGGGATACATGGTGGTAGTTTTAGGATGAAGACTGGTCAGTCAGAAGGGCCAACTACCTGATTGGAACCATGGGTCAACAGGACCTCTGTAAAGAAGATGGGGATCTGGACGTTGAGGTGAATCACGTGGACAATGACTTAATCAATCATGTCTATATACCAAAACTCAAACAATTTTGAACAATGAAGTTCAAAGTAACCTCTAAGTTACTAAGTGCACAGATACGTAGGGAAGGTGATATACTGACTCCACAGAAAGAGGGCATCAAAGCTCTGCATCCAGGACCATTCCAGACCTTGTCCTATATGTAACCCTTATTATAAAACTATTCATGAGTCCTGTGAATCATTTTAACAAATTACCGAACCTGAGGGGGAATGGAAACCCCAAAATTTTTAGTCAGTCTGTCTACAGAAATGTAAGTGGTCCCTGAGTTTTGTGGTTAGCAACTGAAATGAGGATAAGATTCTTCTGTTGGACAGATCCCTTAAACCACTGGAGTCAAGTATGTGTAGATAGCATCAGAACTGTATGGCAATATACCCATATAGGGTAGAGAAAAAAATACATACAAATATATAAATTGTATTTATATATAAATATATAAAAATTATATATA